>NC_031770.1:21092403-21220032 GCF_001522545.3 Parus major
AGGAGAGGAGAGGAGAGGAGAGGAGAGGAGAGGAGAGGAGAGGAGAGGAGAGGAGTAAAATTTTTTATCCACCAAAATGAATCCTGTTCTTGAGATTGTAGTAGCTATTTTAGAAAATTGGAAATCCTATCCCATTACTATTAATTGCAAGAATTCCATAAGAACTTTTTAAAACCTCAGCCTGCTTGTTCATAGCACTCTAGGGCAGTGTGGGACACAGGAAACAAGTGTGTTTCATTCTACTGTCTTCATTATTCAGCCACAATGCATTTACCACATGGTTCCTCCTACTCATGACAAAGCCCTGATTACATTGATGATGTTCCATGCTGGTGAAGGATTGAAATTACAGTAAGGTGACAAGGAAGTGTAATAGCTCTTGGGAAATGTAATTGCAGCAGCTGTCTTGGAATCAAGTGGCAGACCCTCACATTTTGTAAAGTTTTACTCAAGAATTAAGCTTATGACCCTAGAAGGTCTGACTGTTTACCTTAGAAGGTAGAAGTCACACTGGAAGGTGGTAGTCACATCATGCATCCTTTCAACATTTTGATGGAAAGCTTTAAAACACAGTTGTGAATGAACAGATTACAACAGAGTATCATTCCTGAACCACAAAGAGCTTTATTTCCACAAATATTCCACATCAGTTGTAGCACACACAGTCCTTCCATTACATTAACCTATCACACAGATAGAGAGAAGAGAAATGGAAGCTTGTCTTATTTTAAAAATGTCATTTCTTGATCCACAGTTCACACACCTTCTGAGACACTACAATCTATACACCAAACTCCCACCTTTGAAACAGACTGAGGAGTAAATGCTCCACAGACAAATTCCAACTCAACACAGAAATCTGAGCATGTATGAACATGTATGAACATATATTTGAATATATTTCACCTGTACCTGTTGGGATGAGCTAGGTGAATGTGGAAAGAGGCCCTTAAGGAGAAAAAGGCACCATTAGTGCATCCCAACAATGCATAACTCAAGACCACAGGTTTTTCTAGGTAGCCACTCTGCAGAGTCATACCCCTTCCAAGACATCCTTCCAGAACTTACTATGAATCTTCCAGTAGCACTCATGGCTCAGGCAGCACTGCACAGGGCAGGTACAAACCAGAACACTGCTTCACTAAAGTCAACATGGGGAGTACAGCCTTTTTTACCAACACAACTGCTGTACTTAGACAGAATGACCATGTCTTGGCCTTCCTTCCCAATCATTAATGGAGGAGAAATTCTGTCTGCATACCAGTATGAACAGCAACCCTTGGAATGATCTTGTCTTCAAAATTATAAGGCTTATTCAACAGAAATATTTTAAAACTTGTTTTTTGAAAGTGTGTATGGCTGTGAGGAAGGACATAAGAACAAATGGCTCATCCATAATCAGGGTTTGACATGAGGAGATGTGTCATTGTACATCTCAGCTTGCTGTAAATTCACTTCCAATGTACTCCTGTCTTTTGCTTTATGTCCTGAAACAGGCACACTGAGGATGATTGAATTAATTTAATGAAACAATCTGAAGAATTTAAGATTTCACTCAGCTTTAGGGTAATTCTAAACCCCAGTGTCAGACTGGAAGTTTAATGACCAGTGTGAACAGGCTAACTCTAAGGCTTTTAAGCAACTAGAATATGGTTTCATGTGGACTTTCAAAAGCTCAAAATTACTACAAAACTGTTTTCAATGCTTACTAGCTTGTTCCACAGAGGGTTTCTTTTGGCTTCAGTACAGCTCAAGTATTTGGGAAGACCTGAGTTTGTTTCACTCACCTAAATAAGATTTTGTGTGGTATCATTTTTAGGCTATGCAGATATTCCAAGATAAAATTCAGGACTCCTACAGAAATGATGTAGGAGCATGAGAAATACTTGCTTTAAGAGAAAAACTGGGGGGCTGTAAGACAACAAGTATTAACCACACCTTTAATTTTCTTCCACCTTTACCTTTAACAAGTAAATTTGAACACATTTTGAGTCTTCACGGCTCTTGTGGCAAACATAACTCATGTCTAGTTGAATGATGAATTTGCAAACACCCAAAACTACCTGAAATGAACAAACAATCATTTTTTTCTGCAGAGTTTGCACAGATATCTGCTTTATGGAGCTTCTAGTAAGGAAAAAATCATCAAGAGAGAATAAATATTTAACCTGGGCTTCAATGGGAGAGTATATTAACACACCTCTGCAGTTCTGGATTTTTGCTGGAGTTCTAAGCAGAAGTTGCAAGAAACCACAAAGAAAATTGGTTTCAAAGTATGCTTAGATTAACTACAATGCCATTAAGACATACCACTTGTTGCATATCAATTTTATTGAACAGAAATATTCAATATAAATTTGGACTTTTCAGCACATACAATGCAAAGGTTTCCAGGCACCCTAATTTTTGTGACAAATCTAATCTCATATAAATCTAATTTGTTATGAGGCTTGCTGTGAAACAGCCATGAGCCCCATATGGGAAGTGAGGAACTAGAACATCCAAGAACAGCCACACCAAGCAACATTGCAAAGGAATTTATGGCAGAGATACAATTTAACCCGAGTTTCTTAATCCCCAGCCTGTCCCTGAAACCCAGCTTGGTATTTATCACAACTGGATCAGTGAGGTTTTTTTCTGATTCTTTTCACTGTATATCTCAGTTTGGAATAAAATAAAATAACAAATAACCAGGAATAAGATAACTCTTATTTCTTAACTGGGATAGGCACCTGCTATGAGGAGGACACTTCCAGGTGTCCCCTGCACTCAGCATTGACTCCCTGAAACCTTGTTCCATGCATTTTTGAAGTGTCTGTGGAGAAGTACGTCCCATCAGTGCAAAGGAAATTACTACTTAAAACATAAATACCAAAGTTCTTCTAAGTTGGCTGCTTGACAAAAAACATTTTTGTTGTCCTGGATCCCAAAGGCCAACGGCACCTGAAGACGGACCCAGAAGGCTCTGCTCCTTAGGTCAGGCTTTGACCCCCTTGAGTGTGAACATGAACTTTGTTAGTTTGTTTCTTATATAATGAGGGTTTTCCTTGGGTAGGGTGTTGCCCTTTTTAAATTTTTTTTATTTATTTTTTTGTGTTTGTTGGTTTGGTTTGGTTTGGTTTGGTTCAAAAGGCAGCCTGTAGGAAGGAGTATGCAAGGATATCAATTTTGACACCATTGTTGACATCATGTATACCACTACCATCTTCTGTAAGGACTTTGGGAAACTATGACCTAAACCAACTTTGATCCTATGAAGCTATTACATGCTATTCTCTCACTTGAAGGTCTGACAGTCCAGTGAGACATGGCCTCAGTCCTGCCAGTATCCCCAGAGCCAGGTGAGGTTTCCTATTTTCAGAATCACAGGCACCCAAGTGTCCCAGACTCCTCAGACAAGCAGAGCCATGGTGTGTGAGTTCAAACCCATCTAATGTTTGCAGCATCTTTGCAAGCAAAGGATACTTGTCTCAAACCTGGTTTGACGTGGTTTTCTCTCAATGCTGACTATGGCCTACAAACAACTGAGTGATCAGGTGCTGCTTGGTGAACAGGGGTGTGTGAGAGACGATGCACACAGGCACTGGCATGTGCAAATGTGGCCTCTTGTGAACTCTCGTACTGTTTCATTACCTGAATTCTTTTAATTAACAAACATCTGCCAGCTCCTGCACTCTGTCAGAATACCCCACTGTTGTTCCCTTTGTAGTGCCTTTCATAACAAATGTAAACAGGCGGAAGAAAAATCGTGCTGTTATCATCTTTTGATTTTATGAGTAGCTGGGACTGTTTAAACTATAGATTAACTTTTACAGGCCCATCTCTCTCCCCAGTTTCTCCCACCATGTGTGAATAGCCAACTTTCCTGTGTGGGTGTGTCAGGTAAAGATCACTTTAGCAGATGTTTAAAAGAGAGGGAGCCTTGTTTCACGGAAACTAAAATCATAACACTCATTTAATCTGCCTTGTATGTGCTTTGTCACTTCTCCCCACAGCCTCAAACAAGTCTACATTCTTTGGGCCAACATCCCAGTAATGTGATGGGTCTCCTGTGTGCTACCTGGATTGCAATCCTGGGGAATGATCCTCCAGGAAATTCAAGAAAATGTGGATTTTCTTGGTTTTTTCCATGTCAGTGCTTTTTACAAGGCTACACTTCTTAAGGCACACAACTCCAGATCTCTGAGAAAGAGCAGACCAGACTGAGAATATACTGTCCAGCCCAAATGTGAGTTACTTGTCTGCCCAATGGTGAATTACCTGGGAACAATGAAGAGTGTCTGCAACAGCAATTCTTCCATCTGAGTGGTGTTGTGGGAGCACTGCACGTACAGGTCTGCAAGGTGGACACCTGCATAGCCAAGCACAGATTAGGTACAGCCTGGGTGTTCTGCAGCCTCACACAGAATGCTTTATGAAGATACATCACTCTCCTACCTCAGCTGACTAAGATGCCCTTGTTTCCACTCAGCCTGAAAATCAGTGTGAAAAAAGTGGAAAGAAATACCAAATATTCCCTTCTCTTGTATTTTAATCTATTTGAATTATCTTAGTTTTAAGATTGCCCAAAGAACTAAATACAAAAATATAGAAAAGCTATTCTGTGTCAGAGATCTTCTGCAGTTGTCTTCTCTCACACCTCTGTACAAAATAAGCAGGACATGTACTTCAAGGATTTCACTTCAGGTGATGCAAGCCAGCAACAAAAAATAAGAGTAAAATATACACAGTTTGAAGTGTCCCAGTGACTCAAAGACCTAGTCCCCTGCTTCTTTTCCCACATAATCTCTCCCCTTTAAATACACCTCCTTTCTCTTAGAACATTATTTCAACTTAATCTGCAACCTTTGCTTTCTGATTCTGAATGATTTCTACCTCCAAAATCCCTTTATTCAACCAATTCTTCCCCTCAGCAATGAAAGGAGCCTTAAAACTTAGAAGCCCATCTCTGCTAGCTAACCCCCTTTTTTTCCCCCCATTATGCTGCTCTTTCAGCTCCAGTCAGTTCTGCCATTTCCATGATCAGTTCCCAAGAGGACCTCAAATGAGGTCCCAGGTGAGACATAGACTATTCTTTCCCTGGTCACATCATAATAAGTTTCATGTACTTCTCGGGGCTTTGAAGGTTGAAAGCATTTTCTATTACTCATTAAAAGTGAAGTCAGCGGCTGATGTGGCTGAGCTAGGCTTGGAAAAAGAACCTCGGTGTGCTGGAGGCAGAGCGAAGGAAGGGCTTGAGCAAACATTCCTTAGTTCAGGAAAAGATACAGACAGTGCCACCAAAAATATAGAAGCAAATATTCCCTACAAAATTCCTACAAATTCTAATTTGTTTTTCTTTTTTTAATTCAAGATATTAGTAGTATCTTCTCTGAGCTTGGATTAACTATCCAAGTTAACTATCAACATAAGCATTTGTGAAGAAAAGTCAGTCCACGGATACTACAGAGACATGGTTTTTCTACATCAACCTTTTCTAAAGTGCTTGTAGCCACACAGAACATCTGAAGTGTTTGAACTTGTGCAATTAGAACAAGTTGTCAGGGACACAAAAAGCTTTTCAGAAGAGCACAGAAGCCGGCTGTATGTTATCTACCAGTGTCATATACCTTCAGCCTAGGAATCATCAGAGCCTAGGCAGCAGGATATGAAATAAAAATCTTCTACGCCAACCCTATTTCAGCAAGCTGCGATTTTTTTTCTCTAATAAACCCTCTTCCCTGCAGCTTTTCCTTCTGTCTCTAAGTTCTTCTTTTTTTTGTTCTCTGCCCTCTGTACTTTTTCTATTTTTCCCCCATTTCTTTGTCTTGTCCCTCCTCTCCCCTTATTTCTTTTCCCCTTTCTTTCTCTGCTCCTCACCAGCATACATTCTCTCTATATCCCAGTCCCTCCTCAGTCCCAGTTCTTTGATTCTCTTTTTCTTTCTTGCCTCTTCCCTATTCTTCTCCCTTGTTTCCTCTTTGACCTGAATTAGATTGTTGCAGTTCTCTGTGCCAAGTCAAGAAGCCCTAATTTTTAGTCTTATTCCAGTACACAAACCTCTTTCATATTACAGAATTCTTTTGAAATTTATAATTCATATTTTTAAGAAAAAAGACATGACAAAAAGTTCTCCTGAATAAATATTCTTAGAGATTCAGCACTTGTATCTAGAGTTTTGGTTCCATGCCCTGTGAACACTGTGTCCAGTTGTGAGAGTCAGATGAATTTTCCCAGACTTTGGCAAAGGTTGGCAGCTGGCAAAGCCTCATGAATGGCAGCTTCTGGTTCTGGATTTTATACACTGGCTTTGTTCTGAATCAAAACAAAATATCCAAAATTTGAAATGCTACCAAAAAAATTACTTTGACTCATGACATTTAAAGTATAACATCAAAAAAAATTATTTTAAAGTAGAATTGGAAATGCATCCTTTATTTCTAAATACTGACATGGGAGTCTAGTCTTCCCCAGACTTTCATCTGCACAAAATTTTCATTAATTCCAGAGGATTTTTCAAACTGCTCAGAAGAGTCAGGAAGAAACTGTGACAGTTTGAAGACCTTTGAGGAACGGTGCTGTGATTTTAAATGCCTCGTGTTTGTATGGTCCCTGGGTACACACTGCTGTTCTGCAGTACATCACGGCAAACAGGATCAAATGTCACCTTAGCCTAGGCATTCTATGGACATAACCGAGCTAGATTTAAATCAGCTAATGTGACCTCTACTAGCATTGCATTTATGCTAAAATTGTGATCCCCATGAACCAAAGGAAACAGGGAGATAGTTTGCCCAAAACAAGGCCTCTTGTGTCTTTGTCTTGTCTTCACAGTTTAAAGGTAATACAGGTTCGTCTGCAACAGTCAAACAGTCACTGTGATGATTTCTACAGGGTGTGAGCTGTTGGGGAGGAATAGTTGTGTCCTGTGCCTTCACTGTCCCTGGCCAGCCTGAACACCATAGACCAGATTTCAGCTAGCATTTGCAGCCAGCAGAACCTGTGCACAAGCAAGCTAAGCAGCTAATTCACACATTTCATCCTCTTGTGAGCAAACACCCCTGCACAACCATTCCTGAGCTGTCTCTTACGTGACAGGAGCCCTGGGACATGAAGGGTGGTGCCAGTAGCAGGAAGTGTCCCGTGTGGAGCCTGGGGCACACTGAGACAGTGTGTTACACTCAGCACTGCTTCTTGTTAATGGACAGCTGAAAGGACCAAGCTGCCACGTGGACATCTGAGGTAAACACTTGCTTTCACCCGTTTGAGTCCAGGAGGCCCATCAAACAGGCACAGCCATGGCACGTCCTCTTCCACAGCCAGGGACACGTGTTCCCACACAGCCCTGTCTGAGCAGCAAATGGCCATTTGACTTTACAGATCAGCCCACAGTGGAGAGAAGGGCTGAGGCATCTACACACACTTCTGAGGCTCGGACTTCTGCAGAAGCCTGTCATCACCCCCTTTTCTATAGGACACACGGACAGAGAACCAGGGGCAGACTAAAGTGAACACTGCTGTGAATAGCAAAACACCTGTATGTGTCCAGCAGCACTGATCATTATATCCACCCAAAGCAAGCAGGGCCTCTAAAGCTCTCAAAACACAGTGACCCTTCTCTACTGTAGGACTCTTTCTTCCTTCTCCCACAGCTCATCTGTGACTCTATTTCTTGAATTTTGAAATGTACTGTGATGGTCTTTTAGATTAAATTTTTATAGGTCAGGAGAGACCTGATACAGATACTTCTGATACTACTGATAAAGCAGTACAGATACTTCGACAACTCTCATAGAATCCACTGAAGACAGGCTGGAAAGAAAATACAATTAGGAGTGGAAAAAAGATGGAAGCTGGCATGACAGAGACGAACAGGAGAGGTGGAGAGGCAGTACAAAATGATCTGGTTTACAGAAGCTGTGGAATTTGGTCCTTACTAACTGGACAGGCCATAGACCGTGGCCAATTCATTCCTGCAAATACCCTCATAACCCTCACTTGTACACCACTGGCAGAAGAACCAAACAGCTCAGAAAGCACCACAGACACGAAAAGCTTGGTGATTGATTTAGATACATCATCCTCACAATGTCTTACAGGGGAGGGTATTTCTCATTTTATTTGTTCATGAAACAGACATGCCAAAGGACCAGCTGTCTTGACTAAAGATGGGTGAGCAAAAACGGGGAGTGAAGTGGCCCTCCGGATGCCTAGGCAGCAGAGAGAACAAGCTTGGATACAGGTATTGGAAATGCTGCTAAGGGGTGAGATGACACCATTTGAAAAGGTTTTTTCCTAATTTGCATAATAATAAATACATGTATAAGTGGAATTAACTAGCAGGTATTTTTTTCTGTCTGTTTGTTTTAATTATTTCAAACAGCAGTGTTTGTAAATGTGATCGACACTAAACCTTTATTTAGACTGTGCTTTGAATAAGTGTATCCACATTAAAATTAGTAACCATAACCTATAAATCACAGACTGGGTTTGGTTATGAATGTTACAACTGCTATATTAAGCCTCCAAACAGAATGAATTTCTTGCTCTAGAAGACCTTGAGAAGTTGTGCATTTCTAATGCAGAATGAGATCCACAACTTGGATCAGCTGTTCACAACAGCTTTAATTTCTGAGAATTGGATGTTCTCATTGCAGCCAGTTTAAGTACATGCTGAGAGACAGAACATAAGTTACATTCCCAATGCTGCATATGTGAACTCTGCCACGATAGGGGAGATTTTCAGTAGTACAACTGAAAATTTGGCATTTCACGCCTTTCAACTGTCACTGAGAGTTGGATGCCTTTCTTGTTGTTCTTTCTGCATCCAAAAAAAGCCTATATGCAATTATGTATTTTTATGGAAAAGACAGAGCTTTATTTCTAAATACCTTCTAACTCATACACTGTTGAAAATGCAAAGGATATCAATTATTCCAGAGAGACTTCAGATTATTACTTTTTTATTTTGTGATTTTACTTTGGAGCAAGACCAAGTATCAAGATTACTTTCTCTTAAGACTACATTTTTCCATATTGATCCCACCTTTGTTATCTCAATGGCTTATTTGTTAGGCAGAAAAGATATGACTAGGCATATGTCACTGTGGAATAGAGGAATATTCCCTGAGATTGATGCAAAAGAAAAGGACAAGAATTAACCAATCCAGCTGTCCGAAAGCCAGAGCTAATGTTAACCAAGAAGCACATTACTGTGATTCCATCAGAATGTTCTCTTATTTATTTAACTTTCCCATTTTCATTTTTTATTTGGGTAAGATAATTGCCTATGATAAGCTCTCTCTGTGTAGGTGGGATGCATGAAGAAAGCCTGCCTTTAGACTGGAATATTTACACTAAGCCTAAGCATTAATGATGGGTAATGGCCAGACCATATTTGCATATTGAAATGATCTCAATTAAAATCCTTTATCAGATGACTTCAAAGAGAGAACCTCTCATACTGCAATATATTTTTCCATGAAAAACAGCCTATTAGGGATTTAATGTGTTTATCTGCATTTCTAGAGACAATAATTTTAGTTTAATTTCATAAGTAATAAAAGATACACTTCTTTCCTTAGGCTCCGCACCACAAAATTCTTTTATCTTTCTTTATAATGCACTTACTGAGCCCTGAACTTCTTTGAAGGACAAAAACATAAAATAGTCAACAGAACTTGAACTAAATAATGCCTTGGCCTTTGATATTTTTTCTCATCCCGAGAATCTAAGTACATTACAAAGATTTACAATGTCTAAAAGAGATAAGAGACTTAGGGGGTTCTCTTCACTGCCACTGGAAGAAAATATACTCTGAGTAGGCACACAAAAACTTTTTATGGCATTGAGAGGCAGAATGCAAGTGAAGAGTCTTTGCAAGAAGCAATAAAGTAACCTGCATAAAGAGGGTAAAATGTAAAAAAAAAAGGAAAAAGATAATTTACCAATTTCTTGATAGATTTCCATTCATTGAAAAAGTCTCCAGCCACACATAAATTTTAAATCTTATGTTTGAAAAGGCTATATGAAGCTTGAAAAGGAAGAATTCTGATAGTCTCTCTAAGAGATTTCAGTTATCTACACAGTATTTTAAAAGATCTGTTTGTTAAAATAAAGGCAGTAGCTGGAAAACAAAACATTTCACTTAACATATTAGAGTGAAAGTTAACACACAAAAACCACTGGAAAACTGAGTTCTGATAATAGATTATTTTCTTTCTTGTAGCTGGGATCTGTCATTGAAAACCTGTGTGGCAAGTATTGTCTTGATATTTGATTCTTTATTATTTTCTAAAGCCCTGTAAGTCATTATTAGCGAGGTCCTGGACAAGAATAGTGCCTTCATAAAAATAACCTTAAGTTCCAAAGGCACAAAGATTTCAGCACAGAGATTTTTCACCCAGAATTTCTCATGGGAACTAGTGCCACCTGCAATTCAGACCCCCAGCAAGAGGGAAGGAATGATACAGTACCTTGATTTGAGTCACTTACCAACCCTTGTAAATAAAAAATTGCCAAAGAAGAGGCTCTATTTCCTCAAATCTAATACTACATTTTCTCATGCTGTAAGGAGTGACAATCCAGGAGTCACATATTAGGGATAAACTCCCTCAGATTACCTCACGTATATCATAAGATGCAGGGTACACAGGGAAGCAGGTGCCACATATCAGCTGCTCTGGGGTAATTATCAGTGTATATTCTCACGGTAGCAGGGAGGGCACTTCCTCATCTTTCACTTCAGAGTAAACCACCTTGCATTTATGACAGGGTAAGAGAATAGACAGCCTAGTTACCACACAGCCACTGATTTACAACAGCTTACTCCCTTGTGTATGCAACCTTACTCCTTAGCAAACCCAAACAAGTTGAATTAGCTCACCTTGATCTTAAAAGTTTCATTAATTGATTTCTTATTGGTAATTACAAGGGTCTTTCACTAAACAAGAAAATGAAAGCTATTAAAACAAATAATTTATTTTTGCAAGGAAGTGCAGGCAAGAGTTTGGTTTTAATTAAGTTAGGAGAGAGATGGGTCAATAAGAATTTTAAAACAAATACAAAGTCTTAGGTTCTGCCTATACTGTGACTATAACACTACAGTGTCCAGGCCATGTTCTGACTATGAAATTTGAAGTCATGGAGTCTAACAGAAAACCAAAGACTACAACATAATGGAATCAAAGTAAAAAAAATGGATGAGACTTACTGTAATATCTCTCTTGAATCACCTGTGTGGATTTATGGGATCAGCCAAGATTTACCCATAGAAAAGTGTGAATATGATCCACATTGAAGAGTCTATTTTATAGACTTCAGACTATAGAATATAAGTATATTTTATAATATAAGTATATTTTATCTAAATGATTTTTTTTAACTTTAATAGCACAAATATACTGTATACTTGATGGTATATTTAGCAACCTCATTGACTAGTTTTAGAGAGTAGCAGTAGTATCTAGAATTTAGTATTACTAGTGCCTAGTATCAGTACCAGGTATTGATGGTACAAAATATTTGTACTAGTAGTAGTAATATTTATCTGGTGTGAACACCAGAAGACAATCAGAGTAGCCTGCAAACCATTTGCCATCAGAATACTGCAGTGAACCAGAAACAGAGTCAACAGTGTCAGTGAATTTGGGGCTGAACACATCAGAAGACAATCAAGAGTAGCCTACAAAGCATTTTTCATCATAATCCTGCCACTGAAACAGAGACACCAGCATCAGTCAATTAGAAGGGGTGTGTACACATTTCCAGTGTGCTCTTTAGCATTATTTATTCTCAGACAACCAGCTTTAATACCTTTTATAGGTATTAGGCCAGCAAAAAACCTCCATGAGCTGAGGCAGGACATCAAGTTACCACCTGGGTTTCAGGAAGTGCAACATTCCCCCTGGGAAATAAAAGCAGAAAGAAGGGCTACAGAAGAAAGAAACTCTAAGGTATTTGCAGCAGAATACCAACATCCCATTTAAGTTAATGTTTCTCATTTTATTTGGAAGCTTGAAAAACATTATCATCATTCATGCTTTCCTGTAATTGGACAGAGTGATTAGAACACCTTTTTATATTAAATGCACATTTTCCTTTCAATAATATCCATGTTAAATGAGAAGAATACCATTCAGTCAGTCAGCAGTGATTTATTTTATCCCTCATTTTTAAAGCTTTTTCTAATTTGTGGTTTTGTAGACAAACTGTACATGAAGACTGTCAATGTACCCTGTCTTTGAAAGGAGAAGAATCAGAAGCAAAGCTCTTTCAAAACATAGAGGATCCTGTAAGGAGAAGAACTGATTACTGCCAAATAAGATTTCTGAAAACTTATCATTCAAAACAAGAGGTCACAAAGAACTGACATAGACAAGGGACTTCAAAAAGCAGTATAAGAAATTCAGGCAGAATATCCTTCTGTAAAGGACTGTCATTGCACAGAATAAAATGGTCTTTGTTGAAGTCAGTAATAGATGTAAATGGTGAACATCGGTTCAAGAGGGAGCTGAATACGTTTGGAGCAGGGAGCGAATGTAGCCATGCAGTCATAAGAGAGATAATTGTGCATAAGATGGTCAGCTACCATACCTGATGATTTGTATTTTCTGCTGCCAGAGGGAAGGGTTTGATGGACCATGTGCTTTTCTCTGGGCTATTATTACTTGTGTGTCTGTAAAAAGTGCCCTTTGCTATCACAGCAGCCACAGTAATAAAATGTAAGTTAATAATATTATTTATCCTGCAACCATCACTCACGTTTACTGCTCAATCACATTTTTTTCCCTTCCCACTATACCTCCCTCCTATTTGCATTTGAAGGCTAAAATCTCAACAAAAGCTATTTAGTGTGTGGGTCTTTTTCAGCTCTCACCATCCTGGCTCTGCACCGTTGTCTATGTGTGATGCATACACACACATAGACACAAGTGCTCAGATACTGTCTCAAGATCTTTCTCTTTTTATCTCCTCTATCTACCTAAAACTGTGTTTGTAATCACTGCATGAGAGAGGGCCATGAGTCTCTTCATGTTTGCCTCTGAAGGGGAATGCTTGTCAGATTCCTACTCAACCAACCATTGCCAAAGCAGCAAAACTCAGTTGGCAAAGCCATGACCTCCATCAGAGGACGCTTAAACCAAATTTAGCCCAGCTGCATCTAAACTGGGATGTTCCTAATATCTCAAAATGGAGTCACAGTGATTTGGAAAAGGGGTTTAACTGAGACACAAGCTCAGGAAACTGGACCATCACAACTCTCCTATGTGCCTAATGCTTCCTCCATCCTCCAGGGGCAGGAAGGAATGGCAGAACACAACCCAGAGAAAAGACTCCAGTGAGTCTGGCAGGTACACTGACACTATGATGGTGCTGAGTTACACCACTTTCAAACCTCTTTGTCAAAAAAACAGGAGAGGTGAAGAAAGTCGGCAACTTTTTTATTCTATAAACTACCTAAACCAGAGGATTGTCTCAAAAAAACCCAGAAAAATTTCCTATCAGGTTTTGTGTTTAAAAAAAAACAAAAACAAAACAAAAACAAAACCCTCTTCTTAAGTGAACTTTTTGCCTTTACATCACTTCTCCCTACCAAAACAATCCTCTCTGTACAGATGCAGTCTCCAACACGCAGCTGATGTGGGCAGGTGGATGAAGGAGGAACACAGGAGTGAAAGCCACACCCATGAGAGGTGCACAGAAGTGAAGTGACACACCCATGCCCACCCAAACTCAGCACCAAGGCACAGCAACCCTCATCCCAGCTAGAGTAAGACCTTTTCCATTTCACACCATTCAGGAAACAAACCCCACAGCTTCATTTCAGTCCACACGGCATCATCAGTATTTACCTAAAGAGAAGACAACTGCCTCCCATCTTGTTTTGGAATGAAATCTGCTGGATAGATCACTGTGCTGGTTTTTGTCAGGGGTGGAGTTAATTTTCTTCATAGTAGCTAATACTGAGCTGTGTTTTGTATCTGTGTTGAAAACAGTGTTGGTGCCACAGGGATGTTTTTGTTATTGCTGAGCAATGTTTACACAGAGCCAAGCACTTTTCTGCCTCTCACCCCACAGCACCAGCAAGTGGGCAGGGGGTGCAGAAGGAGCTGGGAAGGGACAGGGCCAGGACAGCTGACCCCAAGTGACCCAAGAGACAACCCAGACCATATGGTGTCATGTTTAGCATATAAAGCGGGGGAAGAAAGAAGGCAGCAGGGTGGCATTTGGAGCCCTGCTGTCCTGGAGATGTCTGAACACCTGCCTGCCCATGGGAAGTGGTGAATAAATTTCTTGTTTTGCTTTGCTTGTGCACATAGCTTTTGCTTTACCTGTAAACTGTTTTAATCTCAACCCACAAGTTTTCTCACTCTTACTCTTCTGATTCTCTCCCCTGTTCCATTGTGGAGCGGCTGTATGGAACTTAGGTGCTGGATGTTTAAACCATACAATGCCTATGCCTCATGGCAGGTTAGAGCCATGTGTACCTGAGGCACTCACCTAGGGCTGAAGTCACCCTGGGCCTCCTCTTGCCAATGTCTCCACAGGGGCAGAGACAGGAACCTCTAAGGAGCAATTTAAGCTAAATAAAATCTGAATTGCTCTCTGAGGTGAGCACTGTCCTTCACTGACTAAGGAGAAAAACCAGGTATCTGTCCCCTAAATGGATGCAGTTAAGTACTTTCTCTTAGATAGGATGAACCTGGACCTACCTGAGAATTGCACTTCCCTGGAAGTGTTCAAGGCCAGGTTGGATGGGCTTTGAGCAACCTGGTCTAGTGGAAAGATGGGAACTTGATGGTCTTTAAGATCCTTTCCAACCCAAATCATTCTGTGATTTTATGATATTTAACTAGAAATGCACCAAATGGATTAAGGTGTTCTGCTTGTGGCAGCATAGGGCAGGCTATGAAAAAAAGCCAGAAATGCATTGTAAAAGACTGATAGTAGCAGTTCTCTGCATTTCTTTTGCAGCTTTCTTCCAGCAATCATGAAGCAATTTACAGAACCAGAAGCCTTGTCTATCTAGCAAAAATACATCATCTAGGAATCACTTTGTCTCACTTAGCGTACTTCTAAGCCACTTCTGACTATGCACACAAATGTGAAACCCCTTCACCCATCATCTCCCTTAACACCTCATCTTCAATTTGCATTGAAGGTTCATGCTCCTGCACTAACTCCCATTTAAATGACATTTTTGTAGGATTTTGTGAAGTTTCTTTTGTCCTGAAGAATTTACAGTCTCCCTAGGCAAGGAAAGATAATGCTTGCTTGTGTTCTGCAGAAGGGAAACTGAGACCCAGGAAATCTTTATTGTACTGTTCACACTCATTACTAAGACTTAAAATTGTTTCTCCACAAAAACATAGAATTATTAAGATCCCATAAGAGTAAGACCTAGCACACACCTTTGCTTTCTGTAATGGTATTATGGGAAGAACAGTTGAGAAGGAAAAGCAGGAAATCAAATATTGAGGAAATCAGTGAACTATAGAAACATCTATTGCCATTTCAGAATTCTGAAATTAAGAGTTCCTTGTGTCCTTTAAGGAAGGTTTTCTGTAGCAATGGGAACTATTCTCTCCCTTAAGAATTCCATTAAAAAGAAACTTCATATAAGAGAGTCCAATGGTTTTGCCCATGACAAGATATGGACTCTTCACTTCCACATTTTTAAAAGAAAAATATCTGTTGTCATTCCTTTAACCTTCCTGTAATTAGTTAAAATGTGGGGATTCATCTTCAGTAATGTCTTGCTCTTCTTTAGGCTTATTTATTCCCCTCTCCCACTCTTCCCCTTAGACTAAGATTCACTTCATTAGTTCAACAGATAGGGTTGAATCCAAACCCCAATTCCAAACACATTTGGCAACTAAGGAAATTCCAGTCAGTGCCAGCTTTAAAGGCTGATTCTGAAAGATATTAAGCAGTCTTACAGCAGACACAGAATACATGGTCCTTTTGAAAAAAAATCCCCTTTCCCTTCATCTGTGCTTATTAGAGCTCTAGAGACTTAAATGAAAGTATTACTGCACCTGCAGCTTTGCAGAGAAACACACCCTTCTTCACACTGCTATGAAAACCAGGCCAACAACAAAAAAGAAGTAAAATTTCGTCTTGAAAACAATGAGGCTTCAGGTGTGAGGAAGGTCATAATCCAAAGACAGTACAGTTCACAAGTGAAAATGGGGACAGAACTCAGCCTGAGTTCTTTATGGTGATGGCAGATGAGGGCTGGCTTTAAATTCCTAGGTAGAATTTTGAAAAACTGAGGTTTGAAAAAAAAACCCAAACCCAATGTCTTTTTACTCATAAACTAAGTAAATTTGCCCTGGAAAGCACAAAGATGCAAACACAGAGGGTTGCAGTGTGCTATTTTACGAGTCAACAGAAAGGTTCATGAAGGAGTATATTAAACAACTTTCCCCCCCCCCCCATGTTAGGATATCACTAATGTTTCTTTGTTTTAGTATCATGAAAGGACATTCCCATTATATATGCCAGATAAGGATACCATACACTTCCACAGTCTTTATCTGAAAATGTTTTGCTTTTTTTTTTTGCTGAATGTACATCTTATCTGTAGGAGAGGGCCTAGCAACAATGCAGTGCTCTTCTTTTTTTTTTTAAGTATGCCATTACTTCCAAGTGTTTTGATCTTCTTTGTAAAGACATTTACACTAGAAAGCAAAGAGTACTTTACAGCACCCTGCAAATTTCCATAAATAACAATTGGCCATGAGAGTTTCTTTTCACCTATTCCACAGAGGGGGACATCCAGAGAAGAGCCAGAAAAGGTGGAGATCACTTTAAAATGCTTCTGTCATTTCCAATACCCCGCCTAATTCAGCTGGGCCAAAATGTCACTTGAAGTGAGCTGAAGTAGAAGCTTTTTGTGTGTGTATGGAACCGTATCCAGCTGGGAGAGCAGTTAAATGCTTGCCCATCCCCTTAACTCTGGGCATGTAAATTCAAGACGAAGAGAGCTGTTTTGACGTTCTTGGCTGGAAATCACTTTCCACACCTATACTTTAATGCATCTCCTGTACGTGGTAGTTTGGCTGCTTTCTCTCCCTACCATCTGTTCTGATGGCACGGTGCCTGCTCACAAGTTGAATGATATATAGGTGCCAGGCAACAATGCTTTTTGATGGGCAGACTGCACAACACTGCAATTGTCATCTCTTGTGCATGAAGGCCACGCTCGGTGCCAGCAGCGAGGCACTGGCACTTTGCACCTCCGTGCTCTTGTTCACACCTGTTGACACTTACGTGCCAGAAAAGGACTGCTTGAACAAGGGAGTTGTTTAACTCCCCATGGGGGATTAGCAGTACCTGAAAGTATATCCAGCCCCTGGCCCAGTCATCATCCTGTGCTTTAAGCAGACACTGGGTCAAGCCTGGAATATTTCTGTGGCTTTTCACCTCAATATTTTTCTAGATCTGTATGTCTGAAGGGAAGAAGGAGCTATACGCCCACTGAGATGAAAACTGGCTGACCAGGCAAGACACTTCTCTTCCATGGTCCTATACATATTTATTTAAGTGCAAGTCTATGCAAACCTTGTATTTTGCTCATGTCACAGCTAAGGGCCTACAAATTTAACATTAATTTCACAAGCACACAAGCTGTAAATCCATGCCAGCATCTCTTCTCCCTTTCACATTTCCCTATCCACATGGATCACCACTCCAAACCTCACCTGTGGACTTTATTTTTTCAGAGTTTAGATCAGTCCCTCTTCATGGATCAGATTTAACCACATGCACCTATCATTCAGCTTCATGAGTAAAGCTTATCCTTGTAACTTCTAGAGTAGCAACAATTGATGGAAAAGAGTATCAAGAAATTAAGGTAATGTGGAACTTCACAGATGAGTTTGTTTTCAAAACACATTTTGAAAATGTGTGTTTGGGGAAGGGAGAGTTTCCAATCCCTGCAGCGGGTACATGCAGAAATTCAGTAATTTAGAGAGGAAAAGGACTTATACACACTAGCTAGAGCTAAAATATGTGATTTCGTAAGGAGCTGTGGAAAGACTCGAGAATGAACAGGGACTGAACCAGAGCATGCTGCTCTAGGGAGAAAAAAAAGCAACAAATTTAAACCTTAATCTTAATCCTTGCCTTTAGCAGAACAGATAACTAAAATCAGATTTTTTGCATATCCTTGTAGCTAAGAAAACAGCTTTGCTGAGAAGGAGGGGGCAGGGGCTGGTGGCAGAGCTTTGCTGATAATATCAGGCAAAAGAAGCTGAGAAAAGAACAACAAGAGAGGCTCCACCAGTACCACACAGACCCACCATCTGTGGGTTACATGTATCTTTTGCAAAGAGCAGAAGGAAGCAGGAAATCAGTAAAATATTTCCCTGATGCAAAACCTCTGGGGAACTGTCCAGAAGAGATGGAAACTACCTCAAAATGCTTTCCTCTCCTTCTACCCTAGCAAGCCTACTTCAACTAATTCAAAATCTTATTGCAAAAGGCTCTCAAAGTGCAAATTTTTGGTTATGAGAAAATGAATGCAGCTGAGAGTGTAGGTAGTGGTTGTGCATCCCCTCAGAGACAGTGGAGAGCATGGCAAGACCTTTCCAACAATGTGTTGCCACATTCATGTATCAACTGGATTCAGAACCAAGACCTGGAGCATTTTCAGCAGGGTCTTTTTAGATATTGATTTGGGTGTGGATGTGGATTTTGTCCCAGATGTACCTGCCCAAGACTATCTATATACTTTTTGTTAGACTGCTGAGTATCGTAAGATTATAACTTTTAATTATTACAACCGTGTCCTATAAATACGGATGGAGAATCTGAAAGGCTATGGAGGACCTGATAGGGAGGAGTTAAAGACATTAGACTCCGTTGTGCAGGAACACAACCAGTAGCTGCTGGCTCCCCTGAGCAGGGCTTCACTTACCTGGGGACCAGCCACCCAAGCCTTGCACACCTTAGTGCACTTAGTGGGAAATAAGAGAGATGCAACCATGAGAGTTACTGTATTTGTATTATATTTGCTGCCTGCTGTTACCAGGTAGCTGCTATTTCATTTCCATGAAATATCATAACCATGTAAATAACTCAAGTAATAATTGTAAATGGATGGCTGTACTAAGGGAGGTGGGGGCAGGAACCATAACTGCGCAGCTGCTAAGGCTGTGAAAATTCAACCTTAAGCAGCCTAAACATTCATTTTACAGTGTACACCACTGATTACTTAATTACATCTAAAATATAAGTCAGATCACTAAAAACTCCAGGAAGTAAATTACAAGCAGCTACGAAGCAATGTGCATGCATGCACTCTACTTTGACTTTAAAAAAATTATTTTTTTCCAATAGCTATGAAGGATTTTTCTAGTTCTGTTCTGCAAAACATCATTATGTTACAAACAGGTAAATATTTCTAAGTAATATTAGATGTGCGTGGGAGCATCCATCTTCACCCTTTCACTGTGGACTCTCACTAAAGGTTCTTATCTTTATGTATATTTGAACAAGAAGATCTACATATGCTTGATCTCGGTATGAACCTCTGTATGACCTGATTTTGTTGCCATGGCCACCAATTAGACCAGCCTTGTTGACTGCAGAACAACAGTCAAAGCATCTCTATTAAGTTCTGAAAAAGAATGTCATATTTTATCAGCATACTACAACAGCTTATCCTTGTGGTAGTATTGTACTGTTTGTTTCTTCCATTAGCTTTGTATTTAAGCATCTAACTTAAAAGACAGGAAAAGGGGGGAGGGGTGTCTGAAGCAATGGCTATGTCACTAGCCAGAAGGTTCACTTCTTTTACTTTTTTTAGTATCTGCTCTTGTTTTCCAGGTTTCATCCTCTTAGAAGGCAGAAGACAGACAAAGACTCTCTTCTCTTCATTGAGATTACCATTAAAATTTTCCTTCAGTTACTGTTTTTGAGGGTCCTATCAGCATTTTATCAAATGCAGCTTTTTAAAACATTCTCCCTTCCAGTTTGTGACAAATCAGTAGAGAGTTGCCTCAAAAGCTCACTTGGCAAACACTGCTTGTCAAACTACCTTTGCCCTGCCCTAAGTGCATGTAAAGATAGTGAATGCTGTCACATGCAAGAAAAGACAGTTCAGTGCCATCAATATTATATTTACCTGAAGCTTACCTGAAAAAAAAACAAAAACTAACCAACTTGTAATGCACTCAGTTTACATCAAAACAAATAGAGGTTGGAGGATACCAGAGTTCCACAACTAAATCTTTTATTTCTCAGGCTTCCTCTTCAGAAAATAATTTTCTTATTATTGTTTTCATAAAAGCTTTCAAATGCCCTAAAATAATACAGAGAAATTGGCTTTTATTTTGAACAGAATTTCTCAATATGTACTGCATCTCTTGGCATATCTATTATATTAACTCAAGCCTTAATGATACAATGGTTAAAAACAGAGTACAGATGTGTATAAATGAAAAATGTAATAGATTTCCCTCTTAATGTAATAGAATTGGCACGAGGTATTGGAAACAGGAGTGAAAGTAGTCACTCAAGCATTGTGTTTGCATGTTATTTAAATACAAGTGGTTGAGGTATAAGTACCTCTAAGTACACCTGAAAGAGATGGTGCCTTGTAATCATTGTTTCAGCAATTGACAGTTGTTTACACAACAGCAGCACATTCTCTACTGATTTGAATAATAAACATGTTTAAACACCAGCTGGATAATAGAAGGATAATTGAAACATAGTTTAAAGCTCTGATTTACAGGCATTGTGGCAACACTTTTATTTGTGGTACAATGCTATACTTCTGTGCAGCCTCTTGAAAAAATTAAATAGGCATTGTTTCAAACAACTTTGGGATATATTTAACTCAATTAATCTATCACGCGTTTGTGTGCCTACACAGACAGACAGACAGAACAAAGAACACACCATCAAAACTTCCAAAAGCCTTAATGCTTGTGACCTCACCCTACCTGTGCTTAGTTTAATTATACTTTTGCTGGACCCTTACCTTGTCTGATGCTTCCCAAGTGTAAACTCCAGTGGTTACAGAGTTTATAAAGCCCACAGACAGCAGGAACCCAGAGGACCAAATCAGGGACAAAGCAGGTGGAGAGAGAAGCAGTCTCCCTTCAGTCACCTGGCAGATCATGGGCCACAAAGGAACCACAAAAACGCTGTGAGATTTGAAGTGTCACCCACTGCACCTCCCTTCTGCACTGCTCCTGAGTTTGAACTGCTCAGAAATTACCATTTGGGCCTATTTCCTAAAATGAAAATTTGAGGAGAAGCTGAGGCAACCCCACTAAAAGTATACCTCTATTTTTTTCTTAAAATGCTTCTGCAAATACTTTCTTCATGCAAAATCCACCAGCTGAGAAGCCTAAAGATGCAGCTGCAGATTTCCATCAGACTTTTTTAACTCCCAAGCATCAGATAATCAGATAATTCAGTCTAGCTTTTGTTTTTCATGCTGTTTCTGATCTCTTATCCCAGTTTTGAACTACAGTTAATTCACTGACAAGTATTGAGGTGTGGACAGTTTCCACACATGCATTTAGGTTCAGCTCTCTGACTCAGTCTCACTTTATTCAAGTGCTATGGGGCTTGCTTGATCCCAGTCTGTACAGAACCTACAGCTTACTCAAGAAGATTACAGATACCAGGACTGGCTTCTTTTATGTATCAACTCCTGGCAGTTGCTCCTGAATGACCCCTAAGTTAAAGGCTTTCAAGCACCACATCAGCTCAGACCCTAACCAAGAAAAGCCTCAAAAGAAATAAATTGCAGTAGCTCCTGTTTTCAGATCCTTCATTCTTTACAGGTATCAGGTACAGAGAGGAATATAGAGAGATCCAAGTCACTGTCTCCAGTACCTATGTTTTGGATATATAAATATGATAGACAAGAAAACTTGTGTCAACATTTAGGGAAAATGTCTGTCACTCCTACTGAAAATTTGTTTGCTTTGTACTTATAACAACAGTACCAAAATTTTAAAAATTGACATTAAATTTTCCATGTCTAAAATTACTATA
Organism: Parus major; assembly: GCF_001522545.3. NCBI lineage: Eukaryota > Metazoa > Chordata > Aves > Passeriformes > Paridae > Parus > Parus major. The sequence goes on from NC_031770.1 coordinate 21,114,406, forward strand.
TTTATCATCTTTTTTGCATTTGTATTTTTTTTCTAATGTTCTTAAGACAGTCGCTTTCCAGAGACAATATTTCTAAAAACAGCCTGTTATTTTCCTTACCAGTGCTCCCTTGATTTTTACCTTGTTATTGACTGAAAAACCAGGGCAGGGAACTCACACCAGGCTTGTGTGCTCGTGTCAACCCATGTTGCTAAACAAACGCTGCTGCCTTTCATTCCATATGGAGATTGTTCAGGGCATGTGACTTCATTCCTAGATAACCCAACTTGTACCTCTTATGAACTCACAAAAAGCTTCAAAAAGCTTTTTTTTCAAAAAGTTTCTTCCAGTGTAAACCCAGTAAGACCATACCTCTATGTACATCAGTTTCACAGCACTAGAATTTTAAAAAGATGGGAAACAAATAATGAAATGTATTTTGCGATAAATCCTAAAACTTAAAGTGGTAAAAAGTCTTTACTGATATTGCTGTGTCTACAGCTGACAAATATACCACAAATACCATTAAAACCCACAACAAATTCTGCCCTGTGTGTTAAAACCTACTGACTTGTTCACTTTGGGGCCTCTCATGTGTTTAGTATGTCTGAGGATGTGATCAGAGCATCCCTGAAAAGCTCTGTCACCTATTGCAAGGTGTTTGCAAACACACACATGTGTGTCCCAGCAAACCTGGCATGGATAGGTTTGAAAAGAGTAGAGTCCAGAAACAAAACACAGGAAAACAGGACACATCTATACATACCTTTCAGTTAATAAAAGTACAGTCTATGGCTGCAGCTGGAAACTGTACTACATTAAGAGGCCCTAATCTCTTTATGATACGGAGCAGAGTTCTGTACAATGTTGCTAAATACTATGTATGCCATACATTTTTATTTCTGGAAAAGAGAATAATCACAATGAGCAAGTCCTATCACCAGATGACGGATGGATGCTCTGAGATACTTTTGGAAGAGACATAAAAGAAGAAATGCACCACATACAGTGATATAGGAAGAGGCACAACAGCAGAGTGTGGATCAGACTTAGGGAGGCCTTTATCTGAGGAACTAACAAACAGAAGCTGCACTTGATAACAACATACAGTTGGATAAGATGCATGGAAAAAATCACCATGAGCTTCCACAAGATATGATGGGCAGACAATGGTGTGTTGTAGCTGTGGGACAGAGTTAAGCAGTTTCAGTGAGCTGCATGTGTTATGGCTCCTGGGCCAGATTCTGGCCCCTTTGTGCTAGGTCTCAGGAGTGCCCAACAAAAGCCGGGGGATTTTCCTCAAAAAAAAGGAGCAATGCCAGGTGGCCGAGTGCCAGGATGACTCACTCTACACTACCCATTCCTTACAGGAAGACACAAGTTCCTGAATAGGAAAGGATGAGGCAGGAGTGCACATAAATCCAGCTGTCCTGGACCCCAGAGAACAGGTCTTGCCTTGCTAGCCCTGTTTGTGATTTTGGTTGTTGAGTGTCACGGGGAACCAGGCCAATCCCAGCCACTCCTCTCACTATCAGAACTTCTCTATATTCCTAGGCCGAGGGGCACGGGGAAAATAAGGCCCAGGGCCATGGAGGAAGCTGTACTATTAATTCTAATAGCCACAGAGAAAGAGGCCTATTTCAGTAGTTTTCTGAAGCACTAAAGAAACAGGATATTAAAATTCATCTTCATGTGATGAATAGCAGAAGCTGAGAGAAAATCTGAAGTAGTGAGAAGTCTAGAAAACATACTCTGACTTTAGGCCATGGACCCATCCTATCTGCAAGCAATAAAAGGATTCACAGGTGTCCTGTTTGCTTGTTTCACCACTCTGTCTGTGCAACCACGGCATTATTAGCATTGTGCTCTAACCCACTGAGCTAAACTCCACAGCTTGGAGGCAATCTCCAGCTCTGGAATTGCTTGCCAGAAGCTCAGTAAAAGGGAATGGCTAGCGTGTATATACACACATGTGTCCATAGAAAATCTGGAAAGGCCAACACCTTTCCAGCCTACATTCCTTGCACAGCTCAGTTCTCAGATATTTACTAACTTAGAGGAAATCATCACACTGAATGTATGGGAAAGAAGAACCTCACTACAATTTGATCTTCTCCAACAAATTCATGATGTTATTTTAAATATACTTTGCTAGACAAACAGTTTCAGTCAAAACATCTTGGTTTTAAGTGTCTCAAAGGGTATTAGCAATAGAGGGAAAGTGACATTTCTTTACAAGCTAAAATACATATAATGTGACATTCAAACACAACAAGTGCTGCTCAATAGCTTGTCAGTCACAAAAGGTGAATGAAAACACCTCTTCTGTAAAAAAAAGAATTAAAAAAAACGATGGAGAATTTTCAACGGAAATATACACTTTGACTTAAAATATAGGATAAGCAGCATTAAAAATTTCTAAGCACAAAGCCTATCTATTAAGACTCTGAATAAATGATAGTCTAGCTAGAAGTGTTTCTGTTAACGCAGTGTTAGTTATGTCAAGGACAGTAAATGAAGCTGTCTTCCGCATACACCAGGTTGATCTATCCAAACTGGGGCGAGCTGTGCCACCAAAAATATATCTCTATAAGGTGTTAAAGGAGATAAAATGTTAACAAGCAAAGAAGAACAATTAATAAACAATAACTTCTCACTCCACCAGTAGCTGTTTAACTCACATGTACTGCTGATGTGATACTCAGCTCAAATGAACACTCTAGTAAACAAGTTTTATGTGTAAAGCTACAGACCTCCAGAGGAGCCAAAGAAAAGAGATTTGCAGCTTTTAAGAAATACTTGGGTTGAAAAACTATTCCCACACAACTGGTACAAAGCCACTGCAGCTACTCCGTGAGACCATGCTCCTATCATCTGCAAATGAAAGCCAGGCAAATTCATCTGAGGAATAGGGTGCATAATTTAACACGAGCGTCAATAAAGGGATGAAATGGTGGGTTCATCTTTTAGATCTTTCAAATGAAAACAAGATGTCTTTCTGGCTGATATGTTCTAGCCAAATAGCAATTTGTATGGCTCCATGAAGAAGTGACTGGATGAAATTAAATGGCTTCCTCTGATATTACAATGAACTATTTTAGGTCAGCATTCAACAAAGTGTTCAGGAATTTACGCACAGAACTATGGCTATATTTGTACAACAGAGGATGTCCCAGAGGATATCTATCTTTTCTTGAGCTGGCCACCTGGGCATGTATGCTTAAAGCTGTTTGAGATTTACAAAAGACAAAACCCAGGATGTAAGTCCCTGGAGAAGTTAGGTGTATTCCAAACACTCACTGCTCATTCACACTAGCCATGGTGCCTACTTCTTGCCAAATAGTCTGGCATTTACAGTACTTATCTAATTGTGAAGTAAAAATATTGGGGCTCACTTTGGCCTGAGGCTTTTGAACTTAAATCCCATGAGAGTGCACAAAACATGAAGATACAGAAGGTTTTCAAACTGCTGTGCAGTCAGGAATGGAAGAATCATGGCTCCAAAAATAGCTGATCTTCATCTTGTAGTTATGCTCCTCAGCTAGGAGAGAAAAGGGCTCTCATCTTTTCTTTCTGGAGAGTTTCTGGATACAAGTCAATAACTACCTACTATAAATCAGAGTATCACTGATTTTTTCTCACTCCCACAGGAGTGACCTTCTGCACCACAACACCTGACTCTGTATCTTCAGTTCTCAACTGACTAACATCTTTAGACCAGCGAGATGAAAAATGTTGGGGTTTTGTCCTCTGAAAATCTCACAATTTGCTGATTATATTCATGGGTTGTAAAAAAATGTGACACCAAATGCTCCTGCATGAGTAAACTAGAACCCATCCTTCCTTTTCATGTACAAGAGCACAGTCATTGGACTTTTGTCAGAGAGAGATTCTTCCTCTCCACCTCTCTAAGAGAACAGGGTTCTCTGTCTGAAGAAAGACTCTGAATTCCTCGTTTACAGAGATACCCACCTGTGGTGCTGAATTTGTTACCATAGGTCATGGCTCCAGACAAATCACCTTGCCTGCAATTCCTATCAGCTGGTAAAAATGTCTCAGGAGTGTTGTGGCTTTAAAATATTAGCTAAAAATTCACTAGAAAACTTACTTATTTCTTGCTGTGAGATATGGATTAGAACAAGAGCAAAACAGGCTTAAAACTTAAAAGGAACAAAGAAAGTTTATTAACAAAACTACAAGAATAAGAAACCAGAATAAAACTTCCAGAACTCCTTTTTCCTCACTACTCAACCATTCTCTCTTTCACATGACAACATTGAGATAAAAAAACCTTGGTGGTTAAAACCATCCCAACTTTGCTATAGTCTCTTCATCAGTCTTTGTAGTGAAAAAGAAGTTCTCTTCTGCTAATCTATGGAGTTTTTCACAAGAAAACTCTTTTCCTATGGTTTTCTATTTCTCTGATGCCAGCCGCCCAGAAAACACTGTCATCAGTTCTCCCATTTTACATCACTCTGAGGTGTGTTATGAGTCATGGGTCAAGGGGTGTCATTTTAAGGATGAGTTATTCAAAGGCAAAAGTTCTCTTCATCTGTCTCTGTGAGCATCTCTGGAAACAGAAGTTTTCTCTTTGCTTCTTAAGGCCACAAATTTTCAACAACTCTCACTTCTCTGTTTCTGTTCCAGCATCACATAAGATCACAACTACTTCACCATTTGCTTAAATCCACACTTTGAAATACTCTATTCCTCCCAAAATACTCTATCATGAATTAAAGGAGTTTTTTCAGAACACTATTGTCCATCTCTATAGTTTTAGGAAAAGAATATTTCAGCTTATTAAAGCATCTCCTTATTTCTCTCCCCATCTGAAGCTTAATTCCTTTCTTCATTGTCTTTGGTAGTTTATGTTCTCTCTTTACCTGTTGATCATTTTCTCTTCTTGTCTCTCTCTGGAAAAAAAGGATTAATCTGCAATTCTCATCTGGGTAGTGAAAGAGTTAAAATCTTGCCCAGGCTTTGTAGATGGTTCTGTGATCTCTGCCAGGGCAGCAGCTGGAGCTGTCTGCAATGGAAGATTTTTTTTCACGGCTGCTCTGGAGAGTGTGGTCACTGTCTCAGCCCACTGCAGGTCAATGGCTTTCCCTCTCCTTACTCGACAGTCTCTGGTGAATTCAGTCACAGCAGAAACTGCAGCCGAGCCAGGGACCTGCCTGGCCAGGCCAGAGCCTGGGGGAAGCCCCACAGGCCCCATGTCCCGGCCGGGAGCCGCGGCAGGCCCGGCCCAGCCCCTGCCTGGGCCGCATGGCCTGGCCAGGGGAACGGGAGGGCAGCTAAAGCTCAGGTACCTTCCATAGCCAAAGAGACAAAGAAATTCCCGGGCTTAGGTCTTAAGGTGGTGTTCACAGGTTGATCTCACTTTTCAATGGTCAAAACTACTGTCAATTTTCAGAAATGGCCAGTTATTGGCCAGGAGAAAAACTCCCATCAGCCTCCAGAAGTTTTAATTTCCTTAGGTGTTTCTCTTTTTCTTAAATGCCAATCTATCACAAGGAGTTAGGTTGCAAATGGTTCCCTCCCTAGAACCTAAATTCTCCCTCCTATACTGCTTTTGGCTCCTATGTACTGATCTCAGCTCTGCCGTCACTTCTGGGACTGACCACTTCACTCTTTCAGGCTGCCCATGGATGTCTGAGGAACTCCACACCTTTCTTGAAATAGAGCTGTAGTTCTTTAATGAAAATTTCAGTCGGTTGCTTTATAGGTAGAAATGCATTCCAAATTATCCAACTGTATGACCAATGCAGAAAACCTCAGGAACATCCTGTTATTTCCCACTTCGGCCTCTTCATTACCAGTTTGGCTGACAGGAATGTTCCTTAGCCTCAAATTAAACATGAGAATTTCTCACAGCTGGATAAAATATTCCTTTGCTAGAAAACCTTCATGCCATGGTACCAGCTGCATGGAAACAAAATGTAGGCTAAGTCAGGAGTGATATAATCCTAGCAAATAGACCCAGAAAGTCTGTAAGACTGTACAGGTTCTTAAGCATACATTTCAATGCTCCACTGGATTACAGCTTTAATTACATATTTCGTAACTACAAAAGGATTCATTTAAGATAAAGTTCAGAACAGAAATGTGAAGTGTGTGTTTTCTTTGCCCGAAGCAAAATGCTCACATACTCTGTGGAAGGCTGTTTAAATGAATAGCTCAGAAAAAGATGTATACAATGCCTGCTGTAATGAGCCTACCCAAAGGTTAAGTACAACAGAAAACAGACTTAAAATTCAGCATTAACACAGAGACCATAGCTCGCGTTAATTTCCATGGTTCCAATGAAATTCCATAGTCCTGTTTTGGTTTGTATCAGATCTTGCTTATAACACGTTCCCCTATGTACCTGAGACAAATGCATTGTGTATTTAGGTGGAGATGTCTAAAAGGAATATTACAAACAGAAAAACTGTCTTTGAATTCTGCCAGTCTCTTGGATAATATTTCTGATGTTCTGTTGAGAAAATTAAAGTGGAATGTTACTATTCCCAACAACTATTCATCTATTGAGCCAGAATTTACTTTCTAGGAGCTGGTTCTCAGGATTCCTAATGTGCTCTTCCTCTTGTTTATACCACCAGGGGAAATACGAGTTGCAAAATTCAGCTGGATAATTAACATCACCTCTGATGTTTTCACAAGCACCCCAAGCAGCACGTGTGGCTGTGCTCACCAAAGTCTGTGAAGGACTGAGTGACAACTGCTGCAGCTCCATGAGGCCAGGCTGGGCTTGACCTTGGGCACAGGTCAAAGCCACCATCAGTTCTAGATCACAGCTTTGCATCATCAAAGTCCGAAAATCAAAACCTGGAACACCTATTTACACTTTGGTAAACATCAAGAACTGCTCTATAAAATGAAACTTTCAAGTTTGAAATAAAATATTTACTACACTGAAAATATTTTGGTAGTGGCAAAAAAACCCCAAACTGTTTTATCTAAGAGGTATGTACTTGATTGTAATCAACACACTCTCCAAAAATGTTATAGCAATGATCTGATCATCTCCATGCCACCTGCCCTGACTTGCAGGATCATGTCCCTCTTTCTTATCTTGCAGAGAAGCAACAGACACAGGAAGAGTAATGTTAATAGTTTTTTAAATTCCTGTGACTTTTTTAAAATACTGGTAATTGTACTATCTTGGAGTTGAACACTCAGTGAAAGACACCTAAGTATTACTAATCCAAATTTCCAGAAACCTTCTGAATCCAGATCCCCTGAGTCTGAAACCATTGCCCTCACAAAACATTGGAATGGGTGCTGCCCAGAAAGGCTCACTGGGGCTTCAGGACTGACTAAATTGCACCCTGGCAAAGTTGGCAAAGTTCCCAGTTATACCAGGAGGAGGACACAAAGTGGAGTGCACACATAGCTGCTCCTTCACCCCATCTGTGAAGGAGATTTTGCACTTTTTTGCAAAACAAGGTGAAATCTTCAAAGGAGTTTCCCCTTGCAAAAACATATTTTTTAAAAATTTTACACCTCAAAATGGTTTTGGAACCACCATGCTGTGCTGTTTCATTTTGCAAATGCTGTTTTCAGTTATTCTTATAATCCGTGAATTCTGACAGCGTTATGAATATGGCCAATCTGAGTGTCATGTAACATTTTTAGAAGACTTACAAAGACTTAATAAATTTTGCAAATATTTAGAAAGAGAATTAATGTAATATATGTAAAGATCTGCACGTATTTGATAATCTTGAACCAATTTAATAAATCCTGTCCAGTTTTAATAAACATTGGATTAGGGTTAAACTTATTACAAACAATAAATTAATAATGAAAATGTTTAATGTGGATTGTATATACAGTACTTTTTAAATTTTAATTGTTTTTCAAAGATCAGAAAAATACCGGCAAATCATGTTACTGTTTTAAAAACTTTGTTATCCTGGAAAATATGCACACAACCCATACCACTAACAACATGACTACTTCTAATAGCCTACAAAAACATAGTTTTCTTGCCCTTATAGAAACAAAATCTTGTTAGAACTGAAGCTCTATTACAAGTACCTAAAATCAACATGATCATAATTTGGGTAATGATAGGACAATCCAGGGGAAAACAAACAAACAAAACACTGAATGTGGGCATTTATAAATTAAAAGAGGAAAGTGCAAATAGAATCAGGTTCTTAAATCTACCTCTGTTTACATGTGTACCCACTCCTCAAGGGCAACACACCTGACATTACTAATTTATGGTGAAGCACAGCACATGCATAACCTTGTGCAGGGCCATCCCAAGCTTCTCCACAGCGTTCACCCTGAGTTCCACAATCAAATGAGGAACTGCTGCTGTTGGGAAAATCTAACTGCTACATTTCTCACAGAAAAGTACCATATACAACAAAACTCTTATTTCTATTTTCTATATCACCAGTGGCACAATTAGGTGATACAAGAGACACAAAAATGCCACAGCACCTTTCATGTTAAAAATTAACAAGTGAAACATGGTAGACTGGTGATTTTTGGGACTTCTGAATAGAGACTTTTTTTTTGTCAGGTTACTCTCAATACAAAAGTTCTTCAATTTCATTTATTATTATTATTATTTTATGGCCCGTCTTTTTTGTTTTATTTTTTTTTTAAACACAAGATGTTTAAACAATGTCTAAGTCTCTTGGGACACCTGAACAAAGTGTCCTTGGTTATGGCCTGTACTTCTGGGAAGTCCTTAAGGAATAAAAATAAGGGAGGATCTGGGTGAAATACAATAGAATGCTTCAGGTAATAGATATAAGATGACAACTGAAAATAGAAGTAAAATATAAGGTAGGGGTCCAGTGAGGAGACAGCAAAATAGCTAATCTATAAAACAGCAAAATATATCTAAAAAATTGTGATTTTACAATGTCTGGTAGTTGGAGAAACCAAAAGGAGTGTCTTGAGGGGTACCTGCCATTATGGAAAGACAAGATGTAACACCAAACTGAACATAGAAAACATCCTACAGACACCTTAAAAGGACTCTTTTCCACCCCTTTTCTTCTAAATAATGTATTTACTACAGCATATGAAGTACTGTCTCTGCTCTAACAAGACACATGCCCACTGCACAGAGCACAGAAACGATGTCAGGCCAGGACAGCTGCAGGGCGAGGTCCATATTAGCCTTGCAATTTGATTTCCATTTTATACTTCCACAGAAAATTTCTCTGTGTCTGGCAACCAAAGACTTTTTCTGCAAAAACATCGTATTCTAAAACATTATGAGGAGAAATGTCTTATCCCTTGAGCAGTGACTGGATTCCTTAAGATATTCAGGAAGGGATCAGCAGACTCAGTCACTGTTTCAGGTGCTTTTCACAGTGGAAGCTTTCCTAGAACAAGTGAGCTTGCAGGTCATTGGAACTGAGAATTAACTGTCTATCATTAAATAATTATAGAAACCAAACTGAGAGAATGACAGTGGTTCTGTAAGCAGAAGACAGGATACATTCTTCTCTGGTGTCTTCTAATAACAAAACAAATGATGTCATGCACATGAAAGTTGGGTGGAACGAAATATTCACCTTAATTACTCAGAAAGATGGAGCAATATTGTTTCTGCCTATCTAATTTTCCATTGGGTAATATTCTTTTTTTATGGCAGAACTAAATACCTGAGACAATTAATTAGGAATCTTGGTTTATGAAATATGAATTATTCTTAGAAATACACCGCAAAGTACATGGAGAAATGTCTATTAGAGGAACAAAGAGGACATCTATTACTAAATTTCTGAATCTATTTTGAAATTTCTGTAAATGTGTCCTTTATTGCCTGAGAGTCAAAAGCCCATGAATTATAATCTCTCAATGTAGACAGAGACAACAAAGTTTGCAAAAATCTTCCACTGTCTTCCTCCACCAGCAATTTCCCTGTTTCTTCACATGCTTCCCTAGTCTCAGTAAGCTAGAATTCTAACAGAGCTGTTTCAGGCACATAAGCCTGCAACAAAAATTATATTGATTTTAACAATCCCTCAGCAAACCTTTAGAGTGTATTCTGTTATTACATCCCACAGTGCAACAGCTCTTGTCCACCCTCAGGTATGAAGTGGCACAAACCCTGTTTCAACAAAACTGCTCATCTAAGCAACAGCAGGGAGTCTTTGCATCAGCACAGCAAAGTTTTCTCTCCAAACTGCTATAGATCAGTGCCTAATAAAATCTTTCCTGTGAGAGGAACTCGTGAACAGACTTTTAGAATCCATCAGCTACAACTCTCCCTCACTTTCCATTAAACACGTTGGTGGAATAGGACAACAGCATTCTGCTTGGCAGGAACAGGGTTAACTCTGTGATACACCTTGATCACCAGCAGGTATCAAACTTTGTCAGGAAAGGAGATATCCTCCAAACAGGAAGAGACACAGCACTGCTGAGAATCCCCCATCAAATACAATAGAACATGAAGGTATGGCTCAGTTTTTAGCTCTGGCATCCAATAAAGAGTCAGAACCCTGAGGACATTGTCTTACTCAGAGATGTGAAATGCAAATGAACAGTAACATTGACAACTCAAGACCAAGCAGTAAACAAAGGACTTGAAAGCTACCTGGAAAGGTCTTGCATGAACACACTTTTTTCCCCCCTTTTTCTTTTTTTCTTTTTCTTTATTTTTTTATTTTTTTTTGTGGGCCATAAACATATTCGTTTCTGTGAAAAAGTTAAATGGGCGATTTTGCTGATCACTGAAGTCCCTGAAAATGCTCTAGCAGAAAGAAAACCTTGAGATGGTACAGAAATCATTTAACAGTGAAAGTCATCAGGAACTCAGAAAAACTGTCTTAACATAAAAAGTCGTGCTGTGTGAAATAGAATGGATGAATTCACTTTCCTGACACATGGTCACAGGACTTTCCAAAATATTTTCCATCTTGAAGATGTATTCCTGAATATGTGAAAATCTAAGGTAAATATTCCTATCTTCTCCTAGTGCTCTGTCCTAAATTTTCTAAGAGAGCCAGAGTAACACCGTTTCCACCTGCTCAATTCTCCTTTGGCTCATGTGTTCATATTCCATAAAATAGAACCATTTAGCTGGGGGAAAAAAAATAGTATCAATCTTGGTTTATGAAGGCCAAGAATTATTTTCAGTAAGTTGAGAAATGCTAGCAAAAAGTCATATATATTGAGACAGAGCACTTTTCTGATACCTGAGGGTTAACTCAGCAAGAGCCTCACCTCAGGGGTGCCACACGTGTTTTATGGAAGGGTCTGTGAGCTACCCCCATCAGCCTTCACCATGCCATTGACAAAGCCAAGCCAGGAGGAGGGACAGACATGCCAAGCCTTCAGCCCCAAAATATGATCCAGCCTGATGAAACCAGTGACAATTCCCCTCTCTAACCTGGGCATGCAGTTTTTCTTCAGGGAACACACCAGCCCTCCCTGTCCCCACAGTGGGAGGAAATCTGGGCACAGAGGGAACCGCAGCACCCTTGGCACCCGGTAGCCCATCACAGAACCACCTACCCACTGTCCAGGCAGAGACCAGGAGAAGGAGGCAAGAGGATAAACAGTCGTCCCCTGCACTATTTAAACCCAGGAGAAGGGTTTGCAACAAATCTAAAACAGGTTCTGAATTGAGGCATGTTACACAATGAAAAGCTGGGTCATGTTTACAAACTTTTCGGTGGAAGAAGGGCGAAATTTCAGAAATCCAATGCTAAGGCTGAATTTCACTTTCTCCAGATAGGGTAGTGGGCAGCTTGCGGCTTCAAGAAGAAGCAGAACGAAACACATCATGAGACAATACTGCCTGATCTAAGGTTGAGGACATGCAAAAATTAATTAATTTCACACAATTCCACCCCAGATACAGCTCTCTTCCCAGCACCTTGGGGGAAAAGATATTTTATTAGAAACTGAGGTCCGGGTCAAACAGATTTGGCCTGTGTTATTGGAATGTGAAGATTATAAAAACTTACAGGAGAACTCAGGAGACCTAAGACTAATAAAAAGTATGGTAAATGTTTCTGTGAACCCAAAACAGGAGTGCATGAGAAAAAATAACTTCAAAGATGTGGGAATGGGAAGGGTAATTGTTTGTTGGTAAAATGGTAGAAAATCTAGTGAAAGCAGTGGCTGGGGAAAGATCTCAAAGAGCAGTGAACTAATAAATACATGGAAAAGAAATACAGAGAGCCCTTCCTGGACTGCAAGCACCCTCCTCTTTTTTTCCCCAGCAGCTGGTACTTTTCCTGCTTTCTTGTCTTTGCATACATGTACAGCCACAACTCTCAGGGTTTTTTCCCTACCTAAACTGCTCAGAGGTAAATTTGGAGGTGCAAACAAAATGTCTCTTTGTTACACGTAAGGGACAAAAGAAAATAACAAGTGGTTTTATAGCACAAGCAGACAATTCAGCAGGGTAAAGTACCTGGTATTGACACGCCTTATAGCTGTCTTACATGTGTCCTAGTGCAAACATACTTATATTTCTTTATGCCATCAAGAGATTTCTTGAAGTTTCTGTCTCCCTCTTTCTTCCTATCCAAAGAGATTAAATCCCATTTTTGACACACAAGTCCCAGTCTGAAAGGCAGAGACAATGCCTGTTCATATCTCTACCACTGGCTGTTTTCCATTAATATCTTCCTTCCCACAATAAGAAGACTGAGTTGTGAGCTGCTGAAACTCTTCCAGATCAAGCAATATTTTTCTGGTTTGTGCTTAAAGCCCACCACTCACCATTCCTTGTGCAGTATCCAGAGAGTTGACTAAGCAGACAAGGCAGATACCTGAGGAACTTTGGGCTGAATACCACATGCCCAAACCAACAACCCAAAGTGTTTGACTGATCCCACATGATGAATTACTCTCTCCTAGCTGCACTGAGATGGAGGGAGCCTGGACACTTGGCTGAAGTGCTCTGAACCTCGTTGTGAGAGCCAGACACTCACCTGCCTTGCACTGCAAAGGCAAAGCCAGGCTTTGAACAGGGTGGTGTGAATCTAGCCCACTCAGCCCAGGAAGTCTCTAAAAAACTATGTGTGTTCCTAATTCTCTCCCAGGATCTGATACTCAGAGAAATATTGTACTATGCAAACAATACATCTGAGCAATTCAATGTGCTCTGCCCACAGAACGTGCCTAGAGGTCCCTTGAGAGCTGCATGGGGAAAAGCACACACCGTCTAGCAGATACATCACTACACACAAATGTATTTTGTTCCGTTCCCAATAAGGCCTTTTGAATTTGTTAAAAAGTATTTGCAGAGAAAATGAAAGGAGCCCCTGGCATCAGGAGTCCTTGGAGAGAGAGCTATGCACTGGCTAAAGGCTCTGCTGATCACAGTTGGAAGGACAGCCTGACTTTATCAGGAGGATCAAGGAGAAGAAGAGATGGAATATGGGAAAGGTTGGAGGAAGATAAAAAGGAGGAATTTATCCATCAAGGTCAGCTAATTGGAGAGAAGTTTCTGCATTGGGGTGGCTGGAAGCAGTATTAATCCAAGCCAAAATTTTGCCCTTTGGAATTTCATGTGTTCCTTCTGTAAGGCTTTTATATTGCCATAGAAAAAAAGGGTCTATTTTGGTACTGAATCATTCTGGGGCAGGTTTTTTCTCTCCATATGTTTGCATAAATCTACAGAGGGCAATGGAGTTACACCACTGCATGTTGGTGTGAGATCAGAGGCAAGCTTAGTATCTCTCACCTTGTCTGACAGACTCTTTGACCCATTTCACTCTTTTTTACATTGTCAGCGTTCCAAGGTCAAAGACCATGCCCAAATCTAAAGCAGATTCAAACTCTGATGCTGGATTTTAAAGACATAGGCTCCTTTTTTTAAATAATGCATTATTTAAAATGCACTTTCCTTTGTGTTAGCCTTCCTGCTACATCCAAATGATCTTGACTTGGACTAGGGGGCACACGTATTTCCAGGAGGAGGGATCCCATTTCCTTCACACCAGTTTCCATAGCATCTTCATCATCATCATCATCATCTGCTTATTTCTGCCCTTGATCACATCCTCAGAAAAGCTGGCAGATGTGAAACCTGAGCTACCCATGGGCCTTCATGCAACCCATAGCAGTAGGTATCCAAAACGGTTCAGATCATCTCTAATTTCTCTGTGGATCATATGTCTCCTTCAGAAAAAGGGCGGGGAACAGATGTGCAAAACAGAGACAGACACACTGTGATAATTATATTTCTCTTTTACAAAAGGGAGGGGTGAGTGCCTGTATTGGTCTGGGGAGGGAGAGAGAAGTCGATGTACAGCAGAACAGCAGAAACTTAAAACACAGGTATCAGATTGGATGCATTGACTGTGTGAAAAAGTTTCCTAGTGAGAATATTTCCTTTTGGAAGATTTAACAAACGTAAGCTGGATCAAGTCTCCATTATGCAAGAAATATGTTAGGTTTCTTCTCTCGCTATGCACAAATGGCTGGGGAAAGCTGGATATAGTCCCATGCTATAAACCAGAATCAGAAATAAATTAAAAGATTTATAAATTGGAGGTGCAATTCTTCAGCTACATTGGTTTAAAGATGGTGAAATGAATGACTAAAGCATTCACTCACAGTGTTTTATGAAGCAGATCTAATGTGCAGGTTTTGTGACCTGCAGTGACTTTAACTTCTCAGTAAATCAAAAAGCTTAACAAATATTAAGATGGCAAAGATTACCTGTGTGTGCCAGATTTTATCTTTTATCCGTTATCATTTAGGAAATGAAAAGCTTGAGTCGGAAATCAGACAGCCAGTCACATGACTTGGGCGGTCTGGCAGCCCCACAAGACAAGAACCTGCAGGAGACACAGAAACTACACATTCACTGATTAGTTTTTAGTCCTTAAGAAATGGCTCTTTTTATTGTTATTATTGTTAGCAACCAATGAGCTTTAGAATCAGAGCAATTCCTTTCTAAATTCCACTGCGATGAAAATTCATTATCACAAGCTAGAGGAAGCAGCTGGGTGTATAGCTTAGCTCATGGCCAGGCTTAGGGGCAGCTCCACACACATGTGAGCTTCAGAGGTGCTCAGATTTGGGGTACAGACACCAGCACCCATTTGCCAACACAGAGGCCAAAGAATTCTCCTTTTTCAGTCTTGGCCCAGAGCAGCAGAAACCTGGCTGGCAGATAGGATCTGGGCTAAGCCACAGTTTATAGATCCACAGCATATGGGGAGATCTCCCACAGTTCAAGTACAGCATGCCCTTCACTCAGTAATACTGTGCTGTAGTTCCTTCCTGAGAGCACAGGAGGAAGCTGCCCCAGCACAGGTGTCTACAGCCCTCCAAGTATGACACAGACCTTCAGGGTGAAACACATACTTATCACATACCCCAGCCCCCAGCATTTCCCAAACTAAGGGCTGAGGGAGTCTGTGTAATATTAGTAACTACTGCCAAAGCAGAGTTAGATTTTTTTTTCAAATATTTTTGAAATATTTGCTGATATATTAAATTAACGTAAGGTTCTGCTGGTAGGATGCTGAGGTGCAGTGGATAAGGCCTGCTTCAAGGCCACAGAATAATGTAGAGACCTAATTGCAACAAGAATTTGAGCCTCCCTAGGGTCCGGCCTCAAAAGCAACACCATCAGCTCTATAAGCTTGCAATTTTTTTCTTCCTTTTCCATACAGAAATGTAGATAATCCCAAAGGTTATTCAGTCTCCATAACAAAACCAGACCCACAACAATCACATCAGCTATGGGTGACACTGCAGGCATGAGGTTTGCATAAATTGTCTTTGATCCAGGAAGGTTTTTGCCTCCTTGCACCTCTGCAGCCCCTTGTCCCAACTACTAAAAACATTTATGGCCATTTCTTCCTCTTCCATCTCACAGTCATAGTGAATGCATGTTGAACATAAATTAAAGCTAAAGGAGAAAGCAAATGAAAAGAGCTTCATAAAATGGATGATCCCTTTTTCCCCAGAAACCTCTCAGTTTAAAAATGGCATCAGTTTTCTTTTATTTGGAAGCAATACTATAGCTCTTTAATACAAGATTTAAAGCACAGCAAATAACAATCAATCTCTCCTTTCTGCTGATACAAAAATATGTGGGAAAAATAAGAAGACCATTCAGTAAAATGAAGAATATAACTGTGTTTACATTGTTATTTCCTCTATAACTGCCCCTCCGTGTCACAGCCGGGAAAGGACCATGGGCCAAAAACTGACAAAGTGAAACCTTTCCCTTGTTTCTCCTTGATGTGCACAGGTAAGAAAAACAGAAATAACTCCAAGCAACACTGCTGCTGGAGTAGTCAGCTTCATTCAAGCAGTACAAGGAAATCATCATCAAGGAATATTTGGCCCAACATGTAATACAAAAATAATGCTATATCAAAAATAAATTATCAAGCACTTTGCAGGTAAATCAACTGAACAACTTATATACGTAGATGTTATTATCTCTATTAGATAAATAGAGGCCACCAGTTAACAACAAAAGGCAATTAAATAGAGAATCCAACTCCAAAGAAAGAAACAGTGGGATCCTCTATGTTAAGTAAACAGTTTTACTCTAGGTACAAATAAGTATTAGTGCTCCATTACAAGATCTTGTAGTGATAGGACAAGGAGGAATGGTTTCAAACTGAAAAAGAGTAGGTTTAGATTAGATATGAGGAAAAAAAATCTTTACTGTGAGGGTGCTGAGGCAGTGAAACATGTTTCCCAGAGAAATTGTGGGTGCCCCATCCCTGAAAGCATTCAAGGCCAGGTTGGATGAAAATCTGAGCAACCTGGTGTAGTGGAAGGTGTCCCTGCCCATGTCAGGGGTGTTGGAACTAGATGATCTTTAAGGTCTCCTCCAACCCAGGACATTCTATGATTCTGTGATTCTACCACATCCATGCTAAATCTACTGTGGAAAATCAGCATTAATGACTAATATTTGTCCTGAAAGTCAGGTCACCTCCTGTGGAAAAGATGGAAATGCAAGTCTCCAAGACTGCATAGACAGACACCTGCATTCTAATCATCCTTTTAAAATGTGATATGTAATAGGTATAAATTTGATATAATTAATTAATTTTAGTGTATTTAGGGAATCTTCACATCTGCCTTCTATTTCTAAACTTCTGGATTTAACATTAAAGGAAATTCTGAACTAATGTCCCTGTGTTGGAGCATGAACAGAACAAACTCTGTCAACAACTAGCAAAGGGCTAAAAGGTAACTGTACAATCTGCTCTGAGCAAGTGCTGCTGTGTATCTTTCTTCTGCCAAAAGCAGATTGCAACTCAGCAAGTCAGTTTTCTGCCCTGCTCTCCCTGACTTTGGGAAGATGTCTCATGGTGTGCAGTCACTCCTGCCACACACACAGCCTGACACCTCTGGCCAGTGGCAGCTGTATGGCGAAGAGGGAAGCTTGCTTTCTACACCCTACCCACTTCTGCCTTGCTCATACCTTGATAGCTCTGGGGTGAATCCTTGTCTCCACACCAAAAAACATGGCATCTGCATCAGCCTGAGTCTGACCAAAGGAATTAACTGACACCTGTCTTACTGCCCTTCCAGCTCTGGACTCCAAAGGAAAGGTACTGATAACTGGAGGTTAAAATAGACCAGAAAACCCAAACAACCCCACAAAACAAAACAACAAAAGAAAAACATTCAGAGAAACCAACCAACCCTGCACTGCACAGTCTCATCACTATTGCTTGACAACCTTACTCCAGGGCCTGAAATTACACGCAAAGACAAACTTGCTATTAAGACATCAGTGTCAGTTTGTGAACAGAGCAGGATGTGGTAGTCAGCTTCTTTTTCAAAAACTCTGTTTTGTCAGGGAGTGGGACAATATTCCTTAAAGAGGCACTGTTATTTCCATTATATATCTGAATTCTTATTTTCACATTCCCTGTTTAAAGTCACCAAAGAAAGGACACTACCATAATACTGCTTTCTGTTTCCACCCATCATCAGAACTGGCTTTAAATCATGTTTGCTCACATGGAAGACCTTGTAGAGGGTCATGGCTGAAGCATAACTGAGCTGAATCAGAAGCTGTGCCACAAAAGCAGATAACTTGCAGAAACAGAAATAGAAACTGTGTTAACAGGTAAAAGCAGAAAGCTTATTTGTTCTATGTGGACAAGTCTGAGTAAAGAGCGTGGCAAGTTCATGAATACTTTGACACAAACTAGATGCAGTGGCACTATATTCACATTCTTGTTAGCTGCAGGGTGAGTCACTTTAATTGTAAAATTTCTGCTGTTAAATGGCTTTACTAACTAAATGCGTTGCCATTTCTTCAGTTCTTATTACAATTTAATTTACCCATTCATTTTTCTCTTCTCTGACTTCTTAATAAAATGAATAGTTGGCATCTTCTAGTCCTGCTCCTTTTGTATCCTTGTCAATAGAGTAACACCACAGCATTTTGCAGAAATGTGGTTTGGGCCATTTGACATTTTTATGTCAAGTACCTTTTATATGCAATTCTAGTATTTGTTTTACTCTCCATTGTTCCTAATATCCCCTGAGAATCTTGAAAGTAACATTATTTCCTTAACAAGTTTGGCCTTTCTTCCTCCTACTCAGCAAAGCATTTTCTTGTGGCCTTATTACTCGCTGTTAGAGAATATAAGCAACAGCTACAAAACATTGTATGCTCACATACATCTGGGCTAGTAAAAAGCATCTATAAGTAAATAAGCATATATCTTGTTTTCTTCCTAATTTTTGACATTCTGCAAAAGAGACCACTGGAGAACATCTCCCCAGACCCTGAGTTGTTTAATCCTCCACTAAACTTCTGTCACACTTGAGAGATCCCTTGATACATTGCTTCTCCAGCTGTAAAATTGGACCTGTGATGGTAATCCTGTCACACCTTGTTGTTATTTAAACTAAGAGGAGGAATAATATTTGATGGAAGGTCTTATGGAAACCTCTTTAAATTTTGAGAAAGGCAGGTCCCAGCAGATAAACTCCCACATGGGAATCCCATATGCAAGATGGAATCCGGGACATACCACTGAGGCATAATTTAAGATAACCAAGTAGGTCAAGTTAAATGAACTCACAGCTTTCATTTTCTGATGTGCTAACCTCAACACTTTTACATTGTGTCCTTCATATTTATTTACTTTTTTGTTGTTGTTGTTGTTGTTGTTATCATTTGGATTTTTTCCAGAAAATAAAGGTTTTTCTTCAGAAATATCTTTGTAGTTACCAAACATCTTTTAGTTGTTCAGTTAGGATTATATTCCTCAGAGTGAAAAAAGACATATTAAAGTCCTTAATCAAAAAGGCTTTAAAATATTCCCACGGGGCTGCATGGACTTAGACTCCAGTCATTAGGTCCATGGGATACCCCAGAGCTGAGTATCACAGGGAGCTGACCTCTGGTGTCACAGCTTTTCCCTTCCCTGTAAACCTATTTGCAAAGCATTCAGAGGACTTGAACACTCTGGGTTCCCTCTTATCTGTTTCTTGGTTTTGCCTTCAAGCCTGCCAAATAGAAACTGTTCCCAGGCTTTCTCCTCAGCAATTCAAGTAGAAAAACAGGCAAAGGTGGTTAACATGGGAATTCTCTTGTGACACCACATCTGCATTCATATTTTTAGCATGCAGAAATTTTTAGGACTTACGCTTATTTGAGAACCACAGACACTGGAAGCTCACAGTTCTTAATTTCAAGGTTGTGGCAGGGGGAGGGGGGGAAGGAGGCCAAGATGAATTGTTTATGGGAGGCAACACATGTAACTGAGTCTCACCAGCATGAACACAAACTGCCCAGGACGCTGCTTGTACAGGCAGAGGGACAGCAAGGAGCAGAGCACCCTATTTGCATTTCACAGACCTTTGTTGGTTTTCTTTGAATGCTGCTTTCCAAAGAAAGGACCTGGGATAAGTAACTCAGACAACAGGCCAAAGGAATCACAATGGCTATTTAATTACAAAACTCATCTAAGCACTTATAAATTAATTCATGGTCTAATGTGGTGTCAAGCTGAGGTGAATAGAGGTTAACATATTCTATTAGTCCCAATTGTCACAAGAATTTCATAGAACTGCTTAGATTGGAAAAAACCTCCAAGATCATCGAGTCCAACCATTCGTGTAACATTGCCAAGTCCACCCGTAAACCATGTCCCTCAGTGCCACATCTACGCATCTTTTAAACACTTCTGGGATGGTGATTCCACCACTTCCCTCAACAGCCTGCTCCAATGCCTGATCACCCTTTCCATGCAGAAATTTTCCATGCAGAAATTTTCCCTAATATCCAGTCTAAACCTCCCCTGGTGCAACTTAAGGGCATTTGCTCGTCTTGTCACTTGTCTCCTGTGAGAAGAGGCCGACCCCCACCTGGCTACACCCTCATTTCAGGTTGCTGTGCAGAGTGACAAGGACCCTCACCAAGCTTCCTTTTCTCCAGGGTAAACAACTCCAACTTGCTCAGCCACTCCTCCTGAAACCTGTGACCCAGAATCTTTCAGCTTCATGGTCCTTCTCTGGACACTGAGTACAGAGGGGTGATCACTGCCCTGGTCCTGCTGGCCTTGTCAGACAACATAGTTCATTAAATACAGCATCTACAAATTATGTTTCTCTTAATAGAAATTATTTGTATAAACACTCATATGATCAATATATAAATAATAAATATATAAGCAATCATATTATCTGAATAGTTGTGACTTATTCATTTAGACATAAATTTAATTAGCAGCTGATTTCAACTGAGCCTCAATCTGAGCAATAAGTTGTGTTGTAGGTCACATTCTGGAAGCACTATCTATAATGAAATATGGAACTCTGAGGCACGATGCCTGTTGGTGCTCTCGGTTCCTATCCCTGCCTCCTGCTGTGTGAGAACAGCACACCTGTCCAGCATGGAATCCCATCTAAAAATAAAAAAAGATTAAAAAAAAAAAAAGGGAAAACCTGTCTCCCATAAAATTTCAATAGTTAAGGATCTCCTTGAGAAAGAATTGCTGACAAGTTGAGTGGGCTCTTCCAGAACAAAGAACAGGATGGAACAGCTCAGCCACCATGGACAGGAAAAGCAAAAGAAGTCTATGTTGAGGAGCTGCAGTAGAACACATCACAAGATAACAAGAGGAAGGAAACTGCTGACTCTTATCCACAAAACACCAGTGCCAAACTCGTCCTCCTGAGGCTCCCCTTCACCACGTCCTTACTGCAGCCAGTGGCACACTCTGCTCCCCACACTTGTGTCCATGCTTCCCTACAGAGCTGGAGGGATCCAGGAGCACCCCACACATCACCACCCCTTGCTGTTTCAGCAGGGCCACTTAAATTCTTCATGACTCGGTTTTCCCCTCTGTAGAACAGGGATAAAACTGCAGTCTTGGCAGAGATCTGAGAACCTTAATTCACTAATGTCTATAAACCCCTCTGAGGTTCTTATTCAGAAGGCACAGCAAAAACGCAAAGTATTATCACTGATTCAAACTGACCTTCCCCTTGAAATATCACCATTTGAGCTATAATTCCAAATCCTGACTCTAACCAAGTGCTACGCTGTGGGATTAACCACATTAATGCTTAAAGCTGTTGCTCTTTTTTTTTTCCCCAGTGTTCACAAGCTAATGCTTGTAGGGGTCTAATCTTGGACAATTCCTTAATGATACAGATTTTCAGATGAAAATTACTGCTACATTTTCCTGTCTTCTAACAGATTTTAGTGTCACTACATGCACAATGTTGGAATGTTGTTTAATTGCAAATATAATATTTTTTTGGATAGTCTTTCCTAATTTGAGTGTGTCTATCTGTTGTCTGCACACAAACTGTAAATCATTGTATTAAGAGTGATTACACACCCACTGACACAGAAAATTCGTGATCGGGTTGTGAGACATAAGAGGTTTACCAGATTGAATGTGGCAAGGCCACATATTCTACAGAATTTATTATTATTTCTAATCAATCCTCCTCCTCTAAACCAAGATCCCTTAACTATAGCACTCTCACTGTACTTAAGAAGGACATTTCAAATGAATGTATTTTCAAAATACATAGCTACACACAGCAGTGCTGCAGTCACATTTTCGAGCACAAGGTTATGGGCAGGTGGTTGGGTTGTCATTGTTAGGCCAAATCTGCCTTCACTTGTACAGACCTAGGGTATAGTCTGAGTGCATGCTGGTTGTTTCTCACCAGCAAAATGCCCTAAAATAATAGGATGAAGAGCAAATGTGGTGCTGAACCTATTTTCTCAATTGTTGATCTACCCAGGGCTCTGCCCAGGCAGTGCTCCTGCCGCAGTCATTCAGGCTGTCTCCAGTAAGGGGCCTTGAGCTGATGCAATATGAGAGCATTCCTCATCCCTGCAACACCAGGCTGCTGTGATTTCAATACATGTCCAGAAATCAGCACTGGGGAGTCATTATTATTAAAGGAATAAATAGTCTGAAATCTTGTTAACCTGTGAATCTCCATAAATAAGCAGACCAGACGTATGGTAAAGGACATAATGCTGGTTCCAGTGATGTCAAATGTGACCAAGGGAGAAAGAGCTTCCCAGCCTTCCATCACAGGAGCCAGGACACCAGGCAGAAAAGCATTTGTTAAAAGTAGGCATACCAGTGCCAATACGTTAATTTTAGTACAGAGAAGATCACCCTGGGGATTGGATAGGTGTAGCCAACCACATTCCCACCTTGGGATGGACTGCCATGTGGAAGGAAGATTTGTATCCATCCCTGTATCCTGATGAACTTGTGGTGAGAGATGCTGTTCTGGCCACCAGGCTGGCTGACTGCTGTCAGGTGGTTAAAAATTAACTCTGCCCAAAGGTCCCTGGGAGTCCCTGCAGTGCACAGCAGCACTGCCATGGCAGCTCAGTGCACAGCCATCTGACCTGAGATTCAGCATTTAGGGGAAAAAAAGGCAAATTGTCCCCCATACCACAAGCAATAAGGTGATCTCTGCAGTGCATTGTGCTCTGGGGCCTCAGGGTGTTCCTGAAATACTTCATAAGGCAGAATTTGCTCTCATGGAAAGTAATGGTTAAGAAGTTCGTCTTTTCACAGGCATTTAAAACTCCCTGGTTTTAGAGTGTCCAGAAACTTGGCATTTCAAGGAACACCCAGAGGACAAAGACATCTACATATTTGTCCCAGAATCCCGGACTACAGAAGTCAGACAAAGGGACAGACAGAGGATGAGCGAGATTAACAAGCCAAGTAGGTCAGGACCAGTGTGATTCTCAGGCCAGTACAACACAGCACATTGAGAAAGCTTCCAAGAAGCGTAAACAGGAATGGATGTTTGAGACAATGAATGCCCTAATTGGATGCCCATTCTCACCGCTTCCCTCAATTAAGAAGAATCATGGAAAATTCTGCCAAGATATTGATGGACAATGTAAGCATTGGCTTGAAAACTTTGCAATTTAATGAACCAAACCCTACCCAGTTGTGAATTACAAGAGATCCAAAAATAAACCCAGCAGAAAACAGTCCAGTGACAGTTAAGTCAAAAAGTTACAAAATTATTAATCACTGAATCTTAATAATTTCTCATCAGAGTTACTACAGTGCATAGCTTTTGATTTCATATGTTAGCTTCATGAAGTTTCTGAAAACCTTGGAAGACTGGGCATTCCAGAAGACAGAATCAGCAGCTGTGTTTTCCCTTTAAATTAAGAAAAAGGAGAGTCAACATTTGCTGAAACTGAAGATGAATAATTCCAGGGAAAGTCTCACACACTGACAGTCTCTTAAAAGACAGATGCTGAGCCAGTTGTGAGTACACCTCAGCCCTGAAGTGAAAGGTAACTATAGAGCTCTGGACAGACTGATCTGCAGTGACTCGTACGTGCACTTCAGGCAATAATGAAGTCCTGTTGCAACAATGGTGTGAGATTAACACTGAAATGACACGTGTTACAGATGTCTTTAATGTCTTCATCAATCAGCTTGGTGTTCTGCTATGTCATTAGTGTGAGGACTTAGTGGCCATTTGTGTTTATCAATAGCTTTGAGGCCAAATTTACTTACTGCCCAGACTGTTAATCTGGAGCTGGTTCTTTCACAGCTGCACTGGAACAGCTGAAGAAAGTTCTGGGGTGGTCCTGTGCTTTTAGAGGCAACCAAGAACACCATCCCTGTGAAGCAAAGCTTCCAGAAATTCCTTTATGCTTCATCTGCATTTTGAGGGATGTTTTTACAAAATCAGCCCAGACTTTGGCCTTGCCTACAAATCCCATTTTCCTTCTACAGCAGGAAGCCTTCAAGGGCAATGTGAGCATAATACCAGGGTTTGGTACAACTAATTTCTTTAGTGTCAGGACAAAGCTCAGGCACACAATAGATATAGGCCATATGTCTAGTGGAAGAACTTCAATGTGATATAGTTAGCTGTGTCATCTGTGTGATGCACTGGCTGTCAGCAGAAAGAGGAGTGCTTTGAGAAATGCTTTTCCACTGGTATTACTCAGTATTACACATGCTAAGATCAGATTTAAAGAAATAAAAAACGTTCGAGTAAAAATGTTTATGTTGAGAAGAACTCAAATATGTAGATAAAAGAGAGGAGAAATTAGAAAGCTTCCTGAGTCAGAAGTGATAGCACAGTTCTGCTCAAAAATCTGCTGCTCTGATTTCAATGCAGACGGGGCAGTATCTGGCTGCTCCCAATGTAGAGTCATTTTATGCTAGTTGAGAGCAGTCAAACCCCTTGCTTCATAAAAGAGATGCAAAGATTGGCTCAGCAGCATAATTTAAACTTGCCCTCAAATGTTTGCAGATGGACCTTGAAAAAAAAAGGACAAATAAACACATGACCTTGTGTAATAGCCCCATTCCTCTCTCTTCTCGACATAAAAACACAGGCTCACCCAGATTTAACAGTACCGTATTAAACACATTTTTGTTCTTTTCAGTCTGTGGCAACCTTTCGTTTGTGAAAGTTGGTGCACAGGGCATCACCATGAGGTCAAAATGACACGGAGCAGAACCAAGAGTCCAACAGTAATGCTCCAACACCTGGTGCTCTCACTCACGTTGTTGTTTCATCTGGTGTGCACATCACAGCATTAAAAAAACAATGTCCCCTTGAGAAACCTGACAAATCAGCAGTGATAGGATTGCAGACTGCTGGCAGCAGCAATGGGAGATGGATTTTACAGACTACACCAGGGTGATCAGACATACACAGTTAAGAACAACTGACCAGAAATGTGGAAAGAGGAAGCAATCAACGACTTAGGGAGCAGTTACAGTAACAAGAACATCCACTAATTAACAAACAAACTAAAGGAGAACAGGCAAGTCATCAAAGGGGGCATCGGTTCAGGGCACCCAGAGGCCTGGCTGGCAGCACAGCAGTCACAACAAATCAGACAAGACAAAGCTGGAGGAGTCCCCAGGACCCACAGCTGGCACAAGGTCTAGGTCCATCTCTGCCCTGTGTGGTGGGAAGGTGGTGATATTGCACTGAGAGCACCAGTGCTGCAGCAGGCAAAGTAAACAGAGAGGAGGACAAAACAAGATGAGCTGCTTCACAGAAGATGCCACGAGATATCCAAAAAAAAAAAGAAAAATAATGGGCTTGTACCTTTGCTGACATTTGCCTCTGTGCAAGCACAGTCTTTTGAAATGAAGGGCTGTATTATTAATGTTTGAACTTTAGTAATATGAAAGGCTTGAAGTGTATATTATTGCTTTGTATAGCTACATACTTATGACAAAAATGAACACCATCAAGCATTTAAATCATAAAAAACCCCACGTGGCTCTTGGGCTTTATGATTTAAAAAACTTGAAAGCACTCAGAAACCAAATCGCTTCTGGCAGTCATTTCACCCATCCTCTCCTCTTCCTGCCAGCACACTCAGGTGCTCATGAACTGAGAGGGGTGAAGTGGTGCAGATTTGGCTGATAGTTCATGCAAAATATTTTTTTCCATGAACACAGTGCATTCAGGTAGATTACTAACTTCCCATACCCCATTGCTCACAGGGCATAAGGGTCTCCTAGAGTGGATGATGTCATTACTGTCCCAGACTGGATGATATCCAAACCCACAAGACCAAATTCAGTCAAGTTGTTAAGCCTGTGTCTAACCTAGGTAGAGGTGTAAACGCTTGAGACATGCACTTATTTATTAGACAGATTACTAATTAGGTACAAGATGTGCCTAAAGGCCCGAGAGAGCCTTTAAGATTACTATGCAATCATACCTGAAGAAAATATAAATAATTTACATTACAAATGTACATAAAAATACTCACATTTATTCATATAAAAAGTTTGCAAGCAACTGTGTGTACATTTTTGTGGGCACACACACAGAATCAACATCATGTTTTTAAAAAAATAAAAGAAATAAAAAATGCTCTCATAAATGTTTCCATAAAATAAAAATTATTACAGATAACAAAGGATGTATTCACTTTTTTTAATTAGAATGAATACTCTCTATGCTTACCTTGCCCAGCTCTGATGCTGAGTGTCCTTATCACATGATCACAGAAATACTCCTGCTACCCAACGTCGCTTTAAATTGCTAGGTTTGGCGGAGGAAGGCAGCTGGGTGTGGTGGGTGTGTTTGTTGCTTTTGTGCTGGGTATTTTTAAGCCTCTTACAAATTTTACAAGGCTGCATACACTTAGCAGAACTGCATTTTCACATGTGTCTCTCTTCCATAAAAGCTGCTCACTTATTTTAAATATAGCTACAAGCCAAGAGCAAATGATTAGAAAAAACACTATCATTAGTTTAGCACCATCAGGACAGTGTTTATATGAGTTTATACTACAGAGGAGCTCATATTTGAATAACACATGCATATTGTCCTTATACAAGAAAAAAAAAAAATCTAACCAACCATGTAAGCCAAGTCACGAAATTTAATTAGGAAGATAAGAGTTGGGTTTTAATTTTTTCTTTTTTTTTTTTTTTTTTAGGTTACAGAAAAAGATAATTTTAGGCAGCAAATTAGCATCTTCTAATAATCTTAGACAAAAATGATTTTGTTTTGCTTTGGTTTGTAAATTAGCTCATGATTAAAGTATCTCTCTAGTTGAGCTTCATTGTCTTTTTGTGCCTATTTTCTGAATGCAGCCCTGACCTGAATACTCTTGTAGCTCAAGTACAAGATTTGAAAGCATGAGAGGAACAATTATTATAAAGTGAAGTACTTACAGTTTTACTGCAAAATCAATGAACTTTCAAGTGATTTTTATCATATTTTGCAGCTGTTCTGTTTGCTTTGAATGATGTTTATCACATCAAAAATTGGAGTACTTTTAAAGGATGCTTTATCTAGAAACTTCCTCCACCTTTATTTTCTTGCCCCACCCTGTGCTGTAAATGCAAGGATATTTTTGTCTCACTTCAAAAGTTCCCTCTCTCAATATTTAGGCCAGTGATTTTGCTCATTCCCTGTCATGTTCTTTCTCATGGTTTCTTAAATGAGGAAAAGTTACAAGTTTCCAACTTAATTCACAGTTTTGCAACAGTTCAGTTATATTTCCCCATATAGCTGTGGCTCTTCTGCTACCTAAAAGGAATGATCCCACGTGATTTTGGTGTGCAGGAGCTCAGACTGTCAGGAACCATAGAGGGAGGAGTGATGAGTGGCACTCCTTCCATGGGACCAGATCCATAATGTCCTGTTGACACTAGAGGTAAATATTCCACTGATTTCAGTAGTATAGGGTTAGAAGCACAGATAATTAGATCTTATTCTCTGCAACATCTCTTTCCAAATCCATCCCCTACCTCAAGGAAAGCCATTTCCTTCCCCAAATGGGATTGCTAAAGTCATGAGATTAACAAGAAGTCCTGCCCACCTACTTTTCCCTATCTTCTCTTACCTTGACCATCTCAGCCAGCACTGTATGCTCTGGGCAATGCTCGCTATATATCTGCTTCTCCTTCCCAAAAGCTGTGCCTTCTGTTGGATATGAGCAACTCAGTCCTACAAACCTTTGTCCCTGGGCACAGCTCCCTAAGCAGTTCCTCAGACTCCAACAAACCCATATAATTATTCATAAAACCATAGAATTATTTGAGTTGGAAGAGATCTTAAGACCATCTGGTTCCAATTCCCCTCCCACTAGACCAGGCTATTCCCAGCCCTGCCCAGCCTGGCCTTGAAGATGTTCCAGGGATGGGGCAGCCCCAACATCTCTGGACAAGTTGCTGCAGCACCTCTCTGCCCTCCTGGTGAAGCATTATTGGTGTGGTACTCCACTGTCTGAGCCCCTACACACACAATTCCTAAGTGGAAGGCTTCTTATGTCAGATAATTTACAATCCAGATTCAAACCAGATCCAAAAGCAGGGGCAAAACATATATGGGGGGAGGTGAAAGACAAGAGAGAATGAGGTGACAATTAAAGGCAAACAAACTCAAAACATACACAGACCAGCACAGTCTTTCAAGCATTTCAGCAGAAGAGGGTTTGTTCGTGGTGCTACGCGCAGCAGCACTGTATAATAAAATTATATTTCGTACATTTACCACTACATAAAATTAATGCAGCTGTGTAATTCCTATTATACTTCCTTATGTAATTCATATCATTTCTATGTTTAAATCTGTTTAAATCAATAGAAATTTAATTTTATTTAAATGCTTACTGATCACCAGGAAAACCTTTGCTTTCTTTTTTTTTTTTCTTTCTTTTAACATGAATTATTTGTTTTATAGAGCCAATACAGAGCTGTAGTTACTCAGTTTCACAGTTTGGGTAACTGTCAGTGAGACCTACTTTTAAATTCCTTTCACTGACCTTTGAGACAACATCCTTGGATTCTTCTGACCAAAATACACATTATGGAAGTTTTGCAATGTACCACTCTGCTGCATAATTTAGAACAGGAGTATATGATCCTTAGGATTGCCACTCCATGGTATCTGACCAGATGGGTACCTCTGCCATGGAAAATAAGGTAAAAACACATCAACTAAAACCAAAGTGAAGGTGATAATCACAGCCCATCTAATACATGGCAAATTGATCATACATCTGAGCCCAAGGAAAAAGAGCAGAGAAAGACCCTGCATGAAAAAAGTATGAATCCCTCTATAAATGTATAAATGTAAATTACATAAATACTTATAAGATAAATTTCAGAGGAAATACTACTTTGTGGATGTTTTTTGGCATTTCTACCACTACAAGAGCATTCATTTAATGGAGCACACCCTGGAGCATTTGAACCATCATTGCTTATCTTCTGACCAAGCAGGATCATAACAATTCTCTTAAACCCTTCCCTTGGGACTGCCTAATTGGTCTTCATTTAAATTTACCTGGCTACAGCCTTGCAATCATGGTTTCCAGCCTCTGTCTTCTATCCTCTAGCTTTTCATCTTTTCACTTCTTTTTTTTCTCTTTTTCAAAACTCATGTTAATTTGATTTAAAAATTGACAAACAAAAGAAAGACTGCAGATCAAATTTTTCCAAATGCAAGAGCCCCACTTACAATTATTCCAAATTATACTGTTCCATAGGTATTCCTACAAACATACCCATCCTGATGGAAACAGAAAAAAGAAGTGGACGTTGATGAAAGTCTCATATTATTTAAAAAAAAACAAAACAAAACAAAAACCACAATTTTTAATAAAATTAGGAAGAGCTTAATTTCAGAATTTTATTGGTATTTTTCTCTAACATGTCATTATTTACAGTGAACATACATAGAAATACAAAATTTTATTTGGTGGGTTTTGCATTTCACTGTAAAAAGATTAAGCCAGTTGCTACTCAAATCTCCTGGAACAGAATCTTCTCTCCAGTTTGGGTGCCTTAAAACTGTTTGACACTAAAACAGGTAAGCTCTTTACCAATTCTTTTTCAAAAAGTTGTTTTTCCAGATCAGTATAAGTGCTGTGTATGTCACAGAACAAAATTTAGAATATAAAGATATGACAGAAGGAAATTTTTGCTTCTGCCAATAATTTTCAAAGAAAAAATACATACTCTACAAATGAGACTGGATAAACTGAATAAACAGTAGACAAGCATCAATGTTATTATTTTCACCTCTTCCATACTGACTGAATCTCTATTATCTCCCATTTTGAGTCCAAAAGCCGTGATTAAACTGCAGCACATCTTACAGCACAACATAGCAATATTTTCCACTGACAGAGAAACCACTTCAGC
Organism: Parus major; assembly: GCF_001522545.3. Classification (NCBI taxonomy): domain Eukaryota; kingdom Metazoa; phylum Chordata; class Aves; order Passeriformes; family Paridae; genus Parus; species Parus major. The sequence goes on from NC_031770.1 coordinate 21,144,483, forward strand.
CCTTAAGCTGTTCCAACAGTCAATTATTCTCATGATAGAAATGTGCCTTATACCTAGACTGAATAAGTCAAGCCTCACCTTCCAATATAAATATATATATATATATATATATATATATATATATACATATATATAAAACTTCTTGCTCCCATCAGTACTTGTATTTTTTCCTCTGAGATATATTAATCTCTGTTTAACCTTCTCTTTGATGAATAAAATTCATTAAATTCCTTTGCTCCCTCATTCCAAACCAGATTGCCATTCAGGTAATTCTTTCTGCCACTCTTCCCTGAACTCCAAGCTTTAACTTCCTTGTGAAGTGTGGCCCCTTGGAGCAGACACAGTAGCAGCTGCTTCTCCTTAAAGTTGGTTTTTTTCCTCTCTCCAAGTCAAGGGATTTGTCTTTCTGGCCACATTCAGCTGTAATCCAGCATTTCTCTGCTGGAGCCTCAGCAGAGTCCTAGTATCACATAAAGTGTTTTGGCTGCTGGAAGAGCCAGGTGAAAGGAAACAGAAAGAAAAGTTGTTAAGAAAGACAAGTCTGTGCACTTGGTTTGTTTCCACTGCTGCCCAGAATTCAGCCCTGCGCAGGTGCAGCTCATAAGAGCTTTCTGCAGCTTTGAGGCTTGTTTCATTTGTATTGCTTATGCAGCAGTGGGAGAAGCCACAGCAGACCTGCGAGCACCAAACCCTGAGCATATGCAGCATCTCCTTAGGCAGGCCTTCCATCTCACTTGTTCCCTTGGATTAGACGCATAAAAAACACATTATCAAAATCTGCAGGAAAACATTCAATATAGATAATGTACAGCTCTTGTAAAAGGAGCACTAAGTTTGGGGAAACCTGTTATCTGGCACAAAATCTAGAGCAGAGAGCTTATTTGAGCTAGTTGCAGCACAAAAGCTTTAAAGAACATTAAGGAGGAAAATGACACTAAAAATGGTTCCCTCTGCAACATTACCTGCACTCAGATGGGCTAATACCCTCTGTGGTTTTGCAAGGTATTAGTGAAAAAAGAAATAATAATAAAAAATCCACCAGCAAGTAAAGAGCCCTCAGGGTCTGGGCCAGAAATTTGTACTAAAACAGCATTAGTAGCGACTATAAGCCTCTCTAAGAAGGTTTCAGAAAAGAAAAGTAGTCAAGATGCTTACAATTTTAATGGATTATTTGTCTTTTCCAAGAAAGAACTTGCAGGGATGAATCCAAGCCCTGAAAAAGCTGATGTCAGAGGTCTTGCTGACTGACTGCTCTGCGTGTTGTCCGCACAGACTCTCTGGTTAGATTGTGTGTAAATGCAGAACCAAACCAAAGCCTCTGTACAGTGCAACACAATCTTTTAGAGGAGTTTTAAATGTCTACATGCCTCACAAACTGTTTGTGTGCATTAAAGAATCAGTGAGTCTTTTTTACATAAGTGTCCTTGTATGCTGTGTACTATCAAGTATCTTGAATTACATTCCCTAAAATCATTACACTGCCTTAAAAAGCTTCTGCACTTGATATATTTAATGCTAAAGTAATGTATTTGATGGAAGTTCTATTTAGAAGATAAATTCTTGAGCCTTACCTATTAAACAAGTGTAACTTATTGGCCTGAACTATTCTGGGTCACACAGACTGCTTATAAAGGAGCGGGGTCTCCCCTACTCTGTATAAAAGATGGTGGCAGGCTGTGATGGTGTGTTTGGAATGTTAGGGAAGACAGGCTCCAGGTAAGCAATAAATTGCTGTATATATTGCCTTAGGAGCAGGTTAGAAATTTCCCTTTTTCATTGGCATTGACAACCCCCTCAAAGGACAACACTTCCGAAAGCACAAAGTTTAGCACAGCAATAAAAACACGTCTTAAAAGCCCAAACCCCTGTGTTCCAGTGCTTAGAAAAGGTGGCAGCTTGACAGACCTGGAGACTGACAGCAGCAGTGTCAGCTTTCCCCACACTTGTCTGCCAAAGCACCTCAACCTTGACCTGAGGAGAAAACCACGAAGGGTTTGAGGGGGATTTCATGCCCATTCTCTCTGGCATCTCTGCTGAGATTGCCAACAAGGGGGCCAATTAGTGCCTGCTTCGGAGGATGGTTTTTTTGACTGTGTGGAAATGACACCTGTCCACTGAAACTGGGCAGAGACCCTCCAATTCCTGGGAGCCAGCCACTGTGCAGCCACTGCAAGGGTTACTGCTCCTGGCTACTCCCCTTGCACCAGGCAGGCAGCAACTCTGTGTTGTTGGCCAAGTGGGACCAAATGCATTTTCCTTTCCCAACAAGTAGTCCTTTCTGGTTTAAAATAGTAGCCTTATGTTAAAGATTTAATTTTAAAAACTGATTCTTACTATTCAAGATCCTGAAGCCTGCATGAAGATCAAAAGGCCACTTTTTCTGTGCAACCAAATAAAATCTTATCAAGATCTTGCACCAGGGCAGAAGGAGATGAAGAAAAATGGCTTCAGCCTAATTTGTTAATCAGAGGGAAAATGCAATTCTCCTGCTAGGCTCTTTACCTCCTCACAATTCCTAATTGGAATATTTCTCGTGTGCTTCCTTGGTCTTCAGTACAACAGGAGCTACCTTATTTGTTAGTAAAAGAGAAAGTGTTACAGGAAGGCTCTCCCCTCACCAGGAGATGGACAAGCTTGAGCAAGCTGGTACAAAACATGGGATTGTATCACAAAAACACCAATTGATCTTCATAGCCAAGAAGGCAGTAGCTGCCACGGAAATATGGGTAGACATAGGTCTCTTTAATTTAGCTACCATAAAAGTAATTCACACGTTAATTAATGACCCAGCAGCGCAGTTTGAATAGCAGCCCATTTACAGTGTAAACTTTGAATTATTATTTAATGGAATGGGAAACTTCATTACAGATTAAAATAACTTTATCAATATTATCTTTCATATATTTCAGTCCATTCAGCTTCACTTTGTCAGACAAAAGACATAAAATTCATTCTCTTTGAAATCCGTCATCACCCTCTAGTTCATCTGTCACCAAGGCTTGCTAACCTCTCTGAGGATGTCATCTGACTGGAGTTTTCTATCATGCTTTGTCATTCCAGGTGCACTTCTTGACAATTTTTTTAGATCCCTGTCCAGAGTCTCCTCCAGGAATCTAGAAGGACCATGAAGATTGCATCAAGGACTTGATTAAACAGCAAACAACATGCCTATCCAGCACACTAACCTCATTTGGAAGCTCTCACAGAAAATGATTGACAGCTGATGCCCTAAGCAAAACTGCTGTTTATAAAGTCCTTTTCAGTCCAGCTACATTAGTCTCTCCACATAGCAGAAGTCAGTACACTGCTATCAAAACCAAGTCTGTGACTGATAATACTGAACTCTTCATTACCCCAAGTGTTGCTGCAAGTAATACCACGAGTTTGGACACCACCGTTCAATAAAGGCTTATTATTATAAATATTCAGCTTATGTCCTGATGAGAACAAACAGCTTTGCAGCCAAGGTGAAAGGGGTGAATTGCAAATAGGTCTAGGTTATGGTAGAGACAGTGCCCTCTTTTTGTGAAGTGACCTTGCAGCCTGGCACCAAACACAAACTCAGTGGAATAAACTGGATCCTGCGTATTCAGACAAAACCAGCTGGGTATTAGCAGCTTTTAGAAAAACTAAATCACGGAAGGAAGGATTTCTTTCAAATGATGCATGGAAGGGTTCTTCTGTTGTTTTAGTCTGATATTTCTAATACCCTCATTAAGGTTCAAACCTCAGCAAAGGTTTGGGAATTATTTTTTTTTATATAGTGTCTTGAATTAGATAAGGCACCACAGAGAAATAGTGTCTGGTATTACAGCCCAGTCTAAAAGAACAGAGATTTGTCCTGGCCTCCTCTCTTAAATTCACTTTCTCTCTTCTCCAGAGGTGGCTGCATGCAGTACTGGCTGTTCAGAGCTGGCTGTGCACCAGAATCTCTCAGCAAGAGAGCTGCTAATCTCTCCCTGGGAAGAGCACCTGGATTGCTCTGCCTAAAGTCAAAACATACCCTTCTGGTTCCTTTGTCTCCTCTGTATTTCAGACTAGTTAACCAACAGCTTCTAATGATAAAAATAATAAAAGGAAGACATTACTTCCCAGAACCTATGAATACATTGATTCATATGTGCTGGGCAGTTGCCCTTCCAGCTTTGTTGTAAGAGGAAAAAGGAATGATGAAAAAGACTTTCATTTGACTGAGTTCCTTATTGCACTTGTGTGCTGAGATAAATTAATCAAGAACATCACTGGATCTGCTCATGTCTTTTCCCTGAAAATTTGGGGCCCATAAGGGTGTTTGATCTTCTAAAGTGGACTAGAGCAATGGTCCAGAGCTACAATGTGCTCAAATCCTGCAGAAACTCATAGAAAGGCAGAAGAGACAAGGGATTCCAGGAACACACACACCATAATAGAATCCCCTTCAGATTATGTCCTGTACATTTATTACCTCTGAACGGAGCTCATTTTCACCTGTCCCAGGCATATCAAAGGTCCTTTTTACCTCAGCATCTGAAAATCTCACATCTACATGAAACATGAAATAACCCAAGAAAGTACAAGCACTATTATGCACCAAGAGCTCAGTGAGGACCTCAAGAAAACACTGAAACACCAGGGTCAAATAGGGAACTGAAACAAACTACCAGTGGTGTAACTTTGCAGAGATTTAGGGAATAGGTCATACATAGCTAAAATACTGATGGCCAATAGAGAATGAAACTAATAGGGCAGTTCAGAGCCAGAAGAGCAGATGAACTACTGCCTTGCTAAGAAACAATTATAAATGTCAGCCCATCCCTCACTCATTCATTAAAAGGAGAGCAAAATTAATTTCCAGGAGACAAGAAAGCAGGAGAAAAAAATCACTTCTTTTTTAGTGAAAAGTAAACCATTGCTTATGAGTGCAATGAATATCTAGATTGGAAGGAATCAATCTTACTCTAGCAAGAAAGTCCTCTTGAGCAAACATATGTCCAAGAAAAATATTTAAACTGAAATCTTAACTTAGGGAATTTTTCTGAAAAACCTAAGCATCTTCCTGCTTGAGAGTGTTCCTAGGGTCTCTCAGTCATCCTTTTAAGTCTCTAAGAATATTTTCTTTTCCACCTTATCAATTATTCACCCCTCACAATAGCCACAGCACATTCATGTGGTTCAAGATGCTCAAGACAGCTCCCATCATCAGCTTTATTTCTGAATTAGTGCCAGTTAATGTGCATGCATGTTTGGAAAGGGAAGTCATATTCAGCAGCAACTTCTGGAAAGTGACACAGAAGAAACTTCTTGGTCCAACAGGATGGTTTTGTCATCTTTAATGTCATTCTCAAATCAGTCTTGAATCTTTCCAAGCAACAGTTCTGTGCATAAAAAACCACTGTCACTGGTACAAGCTTAATATATCCATGCCTCAGCAAACAGAGCAAGTCAGCAAGAACTGCACTTGCTGACACCTTCAGCAGGGATGGTGTAGTGGATCCTGCCCTAGGACATGTGCCTGGTACCTTTATCCTGGGATTATGCAGTCTGTGGCTGAAAATAATAACCTCAGAGCAGAAAAGAGTCAGCTCTTGAACTGCTGCATTTTACAGGCCAATATATGAAGGAAAACCGGAGCCAGTGTGAATTTGCTGAAGTGTTCTGGACAATAAATAGTAGCAATTCAAGAGCTGCTGAGCCATTCCCTCTGGAGGCAGCAGTTGTAGGAGAAGGAAGCACTAAGGGAGGGCAACTGGTTGGGCACCAACAATTCAGGGATACTAGTTTAATCTGAAGCCTTAAGTGAGTCAACACTTTAACGAAAATTACATGTCTGCCCAACGATTGCACATCTTTCCCCCAGAGAGGTCACTAGGGAGAAGATGAAGGTAAAACACAGAGAACATGGGCATTGGAAGTAACAGTCTCACAGTCCTTATTCAGGCAAGCCATACCCTGAAGATCAGAATACCACCTGTTTGAGGACACCATGCATAAGGGAGATGAAGTTATGTAATGCCCTGTACTCATTCTGATGAACAGGTAAACACTCAGGCAGTTCACAGAACTACATGACTACACAGCATTGCCCAAGGCCTTGTGTCAGTTTTGCAGTCAATAAAACAGGGACATTATTTCACAGAGATGCAGCTGGGAATCCCTTAATGATATCTGCTGAGGGTTTGGGGAGGCTAAAATGTGATGTGCCTTTCAACTGAAAAGTATTATTTAATATGACACAATTACCAAACAGCAAAAAAAAACACCGGACCTCACAAAATTATCAGATCTGTTTCTGTGTAGAGGCAATGCAAGCAATTATCTGTGGCAACAAACTGCCAGGGACACCAAAACAGGCAAACAAGGACTTCACTACATCAATTGTCCAGAAAGCCAGACCAGCTTTTTCTGTCTCCAAGAGAAATAATTCAGTGCTCAGGGCATTTTCCACTGCTGAGGAGAGGAAGAGGGTTCTCCCCTCAGGAAGAGTCACCGCTCCTCCCAAACCTATTGTGAATCACTGGAATAAATCCTGCATGGCCATTTCTCATGCCTCGTCCCCTCTGAGGGCAGGGCTGGCCTCTCCTGGCTGTCACACTATGGGTATTCATATTCAGTGATGCCTACATTGCTGAGAAACCTTGAACCAAAAATTGCATATAATAATTTCCTACTTCAGCCAAGTTATTCACATGACCCTACCGTGGCAGTAAATACTTTGATTAATACATGTGACAAAAAACTACCTGGACTAAGCATTATAGGATCAAGTTCCCAGATCATCTGTGAGGGCCCAAACCATGTTTTTGCAGTATCAGAAATAGGCATGTGAAGAGTTTGCAGTTTAGGGCCTCCATCCAGCAATCCATGCTGGCAGACCTGTAAAGGGGTTTGGATGTAGTACAACGAATGATAACAGTAAACAATGGGAGAGAAGAGAGTGAGGGTCATAACTGCAAGACCATCTGGTTGTTTCCATTTGCTGTGTACACATCTTGCTAGTCCTGCCGCTAGAATGGCAGAGAGGGCTGTTGGAATATCGAGTTACTAATGAATAGTTGCATTTATACCTCATATACCATTATATATTATTATATCACTAGTTGTGGCAGCATTTTGGATACTGGTTTCTGGAAAGGCCAAAGCATGAATGTTTCTGACTGGAAATACATCAATAAGCAAAATAATTTGGTAAATGTGACAGTTTTCTTTTAAGAAATTTTAAGCATTATTTAACGGGTGAGTGTTTTTCCCTTTTCTGTAAGATTGTCTGTAAGAGCTCTTAACTCCCTTGCTGGGATCATCAGCACTTGTAGGACCAAGCCCATAACCAGCATTCTAGGTAGAAGGAAAAAAGAATAAATTACAATAAAATGAGGAATGCTGTATGCTTTCTGGTAGGACACATGAAGGAAACTCAATTATTTGTAATTAGTCGATATGGATCAATATTTGATTTCTCTTTAACAAATCTCAACTAAGCTTCCAAATCAATGAAAAGAACACAGACTAGGCAGATGTATCTTGCTCTGTACTCTTCCCAGAACCAGATGTGGGCTTTACTAAACCACATGTGGGAGTGAAAACAGAGCCAAGGGCCCTTCTCAGTGAATCACCTGCGACTTGACCATATGGTTTCAACCTTGGAGTCAGGTAGCAAGGGCATTCCAGCCTTTTGCAATCTGTGAGTTGACCGATTGGGAGACATGCTCAGAGATACTGTGAACTATCCAGGAGGGGCAGAACCAAGACTGGAAGCAGAGAATGGCACCTCTCTCTACTGAAGGGAGATCTGAGCATCTCTCATTTAAATCAGTGTAGTTTGACAATAATTCCATAAAGGTCAAGAGTGTAAAACTGCAGGAAATAAAATATTCAAGGCTGAAGTTTGAGCAGTCTCCATCTGAATTCTGAAAAAGTTCCCTAGATTAGGTACCCAGAAAACTTTTTCTAATCCATAAAAAGTAAAGTGAGAGGAAACTTGAGTTGATCAGAAGATAAATCCTACTGTCCATACCACTATTTTAGCAGACAGGAGGATGCAAAACAGACTGTCAGGGAGCTGGAGAGGCTTTATTTCCTGACGTTCATTTTTCATCACCAATCCTGAACAGACCCCAAAACTCAGACTAATTAAAGACAAATAATTAAGCACATTCAGACTGTGAAGGTTGGCAGACTCCCACTGTATTGTGAGACCACCTTGGCATTTAAATGGTTAGGGACTATATCCCACAACATCATGCTCATCTCATTGTGGTAGAGAGCTCTTGAGAATGTTATTAGCTGGGTGTTCGCCTTGCCGTTTTTCCACATGAGGCAGATGGGTAATTACGAAGCTAATAGTCTGATTGAGAGAAATCAGATGCAGTGGTTTGCCCAATTAGATGATACATTAGCTTCCTTCTTTGTAAGCAGCTAATGTGTGAAGCAAAGTGGTATTTTTGAGGGTCAGAATCCTTAAACAAGTGCCGAGTTGCAGATTATTGTGTCTCTCTTTTTTTTTCTAATGGAGGAAAAGTGCTAAGTCTTCATTACTAAAAGCATAGAAAATGCAAATCAGGCTCTGAAACAAAAGAGTGAAGGGACAGGCGAGAATATTTGGTGTCCAATGTGTCAACCTACAACATCAATTACATTGAAATGCAATGCATGGGAGCCTAATCAAGGATAGTGTAATTGTAATAATTGCATGCTTTTGTTGGAGAGCTGCTGCCATTGTTATTGTCAACCATTTGTTTTTCTCCATTGTTTAAGGGGAGAGTATTTAAAATATATATATGTGTGTGCATATATAACTGTGTATAATTGTCTGACAAACAGTATAGGTAGAAGGTTCTGCTACTACACACAGAATGTGTTGAGTCCTTTCTTATTCCTGTTCTTTGGATGTTGGAAGCCCAAGAGTCTGAACTCAGTTAAGGCAGGTAACACTGAAAACTGGGAAATGGACACTGACCTACAATCTGTGCTGAGCAAGGAGAGTTACTTTGCCTTTTGCTGACACATTTCCTGATCCAGGGAAGTGAATTACTCCCAGTGACTGGCAAGTCATGAAGTGAGGTAGTGCTAAATCAGCCAAACAATCCCTGAGACACCTTTGCTCTGCCTTCCTTCTTCAAAACAAAAGAGAAAGAGGTTAAAATAAATATTTTGTCTTGTTATATATCCTCCAGAGCTACAATCTCTTTCTGCCATTTAAAAGGATGTTTAAATACCTACAATCTTGACAACAACATTCAAGATAAATGAACATAAAGGAGAGCACTGCATGGGAAAAAAATGACAGCGTGAATTTACTCAAGATCTTGTTAAGGGAGAAAAATGCAGGAGCCTCCTGTAAATAAAACAGTGATATTTTCTGTATCCTGAAGTTAGGCTGGAAATACTTCTTACAGCAAAGTGCTCAACATTCAGCTCAAATGAGAGGTTTATTTTCTCCCATCACTTGGACTTGCCAATAGGTTGAAACGGAGGCACAATAGAAACGGGCTAAAACATTTAACATAGCTGTTAAATCTCATTCTCCACAGCTAAAAAAGAACAATGCTGAACCGTCTTTACTGAGAATACACTCTCCTGCCATAGGAGGCTTTTCATGTATCTCTAACAATCCTGTACATACTCCAAAACTCACACTAATTAAAAGCAAATAATCAAATACATTCAATTTGAAAAGTTGGCAAACTCTCTTGTATTATTGTGTTAGCACCTTGGCACCAAAATGATCACATCGTGCTAATCTCATTGTGCAGGAGAGCTCTTGAGCATGTTATTCAGTAGGTCTGTCCCTACCCCCCATCTCCCAAACCCACCCATCCTCCTCCTCTACCACCAGTGCTCTCTTTCTTTAACCAGATAAAGAAATTAAAACAGTAGCAAAGATACCCAAAAGCAGGATAGTATTTTCATCATATTTAATTCAGAGGTAACCAGGACTTATGTTACCTTTTACAGAGATTTTGCTTCATCCTGGCTTCATTTCATCACCACAGATATAGTGGGTAAACCTGAGAGATGTTTTAAAATAAACTAAGCAGGCTGTGTGTGTTTCTCATTAGCTTTCATATAACATTCTTAAATTATTGTATGGAGTACTTGCCCACCACAGAAACTTGAAGAGTATAAATGCAATAAACAAAAGATAAAAAATTAACAGGTTACTGCTGACCAGGTGATGAGACCCAGAAAGCAGCTCTTTAGGATTTCTTCTCTCTGAAAGTTTTATTTTGCAGTCTTTTGCATACAGGCCTGTGCACACCTGAAGTTAATGACTAACACCTATGGATGCCCATTGTGCACTATGGAGAAGTATCAATTTAATTTTCTGCAAGAGTCTGGGAGGAATTCTCCCCACCAGTCCAACAAATTGAGACTGAACAGACCTTCATGACCAAAGGTGCGTTCATTGCAGTGTTTCCAGCCCCTGTACTTTTTTACAGCTACAATATCCACCACAGTAGCTATGACTGAGGGCTAGGTAAGAACAGGAGCTGGTACAACCATTCAGCACCAGATTTTCTGCCTTGTTGAAGAGATAGGCTAGAATCAATATATGTCCCCCAATATTTTCCTCTTTGGGCTAAGGGAAGCATGATTCTTTCCAAAGTTTTACACTAGGGTCCTGTGCCTATGCTTGTACATGGATGTGGTTATTAAACGTATGACTCTTATCAGTGCCTTCCAATTGAAATATTCCATGATTCTATGATATGGCCTGCCATCCTCCAGCCAGGACTTGCAGGCAGTAGATTTTTACCTGGATTCCAGAATCTCTTTTGAGAAAGAACTGTCTCTAAAAGACAATGAATTAAAGGTCTGTGTCAGGAGAAATACCTTTTTTTTTTTAATTTCTTGACATTTATTGGATAAAAAAACATTAAAATTAGGCAAGTGCTACAGAAATGCAATGCTGCAGACCACGGTATTTCATGTAAAAAATTCAATAAATAAAAAAATTTAAAAATAAGATTTTTTTAAAACCCAAAATAAAACAAAAAGCAAAAACAAAACTAACAAACAAACAAAAAACCCCCACCAAAACAGGAAAAGAGGAAGCTGGAGGAAATTTCTGATAGGACTGGAATGGTCCCACTCATCTTTTAGCACAAGGCACTCACAGTGGAAGATGGCACTCTAATACACTGTTTAATTGAGGAGGGTGCTACATAAAAGTCTAATTAATTTGTGACCTTCAAGACAGTGCCTATTCATGGCTGAATAATGAAGGAAGCCCACATGCCTCTTAGTAAAACAACCCAAAAACTGCTGGAGAATCAGTCCCACTGAATAGTCCCTGAATTCCATAGAGGTGGATGTGCTGTCCATACACCATCCCATATTGCAGTCCCCAACCTCAGGATCTTGTCCAGGGAAGCCGCAGGGTTCTGGGGACCAGCATGGAGCACCAACATGACGGGCTCCTGGTTCATGAAACCATTTATTCAGCATGGGAACAACTCAGGTCCAGAACAGAGAGCTCCAAACACATGCAGAGCTGAAATCTTGGAGGGACAGAACTCTTGAGGCTCTCCACCCTTGAGGGTGGAGTTCAGGGTCAGGGACCAGTAGAAACACAGCAAGGGAGAACCCCCCAGGGACTCAAACCCAATCAGAGCACCTGGACCGCCCTTCACAAGGGGTTTGGGGTGGGACAATGTAACTCTTGGTCTTCCCCCAGGCACCTCCCCACAATCCCATGTGCTCCTTCCCTGCTAGCAGGGTTAGAGGACTGCTCAAAAGCCTGAGACAGACCTATATCTAGTGGGGCCATGGAGGAAGAGCCAGACTCAGACTTCCTAAATTGTGCCAGGGTATGGGGAAGAAGTCCTGCTTCCAAACACCCTGCTCCTCTTACTAGACCTAAACCTATAAACCTGACTTCTTAAAAAACACATTCATCTTTCAGTTGACTTCAGCAGGTTTAAATCAGGCACCATATATGGACAGGCCTAAAGACATACACTGATGTTACTTACATTAACTACTATGGCATGTTCATAGTACAACATTTTGTTCATAAAGTTTGCAGTTAAATATTGCTAAAAGGTGAAGTGTGATTCACAGCAAAATAGTACTTATTTGACTAAGCAAGTTTTAGTTTGAGTTGTACCTAATTTCAGTCTGTCATGAAGAAAAGTTAATGAGCCAACACAAGAAGTATCAAGAGTAGTGGCCAAGCTTGGAAAGCCCTGACTCCACAGGGAGAACTCCCATTGATACTACCAGGAGAAATGCTTGTAGACATCAGGATAGCATATGGCCTCTGAAATCAATTTTGGTTTGCAGCTTGACACGTAGATGGATAGATACCACAGAGAGATTGAAAGAAATATGACAGGCTAAGTCATACAAAGACAACGTGGATACACAGTCACACTCGAACAGATGCTTTGGCTGAAACAGGTGCTTTAGAGGAACACATTGTAGATCTGAGAAATGGAAAAATTAATCTAAAACTTACAGTATCATACTGAACTTTTGCAAGCAAAACTGAGAGAGAAACCCCTCAGGGACAATGCTAAGAGAACATACTGGCAACAAAGTTGTTGGTGAACCTGGTGTAGATTTAACAGCAAATCTAACAAAGTTCTTCCTTTCCCCAGCTTCCATATCAATTAGACCAGAGAGGTTTCAACAAAACACCCCCATAGCACGAAAGAGAAGGAGAAGGTAGATTTCTCCTAGGCATTACAACAGGGCGATGCAAGCACTTCAGCCTTGTTTGTGGTTTAATGCATCACCCCAGAGATCTGAGTGTGAAGTCTGGATTTAAGGAACAAAATCCTCATTTAGCAAAGAAAGCACTGCAATAGCTATGTGTGAAAATTCTTCCAGAACTGTTTTCTGCTTACCATATGGCCAACTTCACCCACACTGAGAGAAACTACTGAGTAAAGCCTCAGCATCTTGAGAGATACAGAAAGAAATGCCAGTATCTCATCAGCAAGCATGGCCCAAGGAACACTCAGTTGTCCATTTACACTGTTGCTTTATCTTTGTGTGATGATAATAACAAAGAAAAAGGAAGGAGCATTCCCAGAAAGTTTGGAATTACATACTTTGGTGGTTTTGTAGCCAAAAATTGTAGTTTCAAACAATTTAAACTATTCCAGTATCTACTGTTGTAGATGTAGGGACTGTTATGAGGTGTCTTAAGTTATTTCTACAGACTCATAAGGTTTAGGAGCTAACAGAAATATTATCCCTGTTTCTGTTATATACACAGACATACCCCATGGGTATAATTCCCCCCAGCCTCCCATCCCACAAAACCAATTCCTCACCTGTGTTCAACCCTGATATTCAAGGGAACAGGAGTGTGGTTTTGGTTTTCAGAGGAAATACATAGGCACCATTCACTCAGATGCAGAATGCCATGAATTTACCACAATGGGGAAAAAAACCTTTTGCCTCCCTTTTGTTCCAGGGATTATGGGAATTGTTTACTGTTAGATGAGCCAGAAATCAGGTTCCTGCACCACTCTAAAATTCAAATGTCTGTATTTACAACAGGTGATCCCATTTAAATGGGCTGCCTCACACTTTTCCTCACAGAACTTAGTGGCACAGCACTTGGGAGACCAGCTCTGAGCGCCGGGAACCACGTGCAGCTGCAGGGGCAAGGAGTTTCCCTGCTACAGACAGAAGTCCCCAAGGCTGCTGGCATCATCTGCTCAGCAGCACCTGAGACTATAGCCAGGCTCCTGTGTCCTGTTTATCTGAAACACCATCTTTCACCAGGAAGACTCCTTGGCCAGGGCTTTCAAAGGCTCATATTTCACATTGCAACAAGTCGTGAAAATGAGAGAGTTCTGAAATACAAGGCTTCACATATGACCTATTGTTCTCTATTGTTTTCTCTATACTGTTTGCTGATTATTGATGCTGCTAATACCTATGTTCTCTCTTCCCTTCAGCCTCCCCTTCCCTCATTTAGATCTCTCAGTGAGAGCCAGAGTCCCGCCTGTGCCACAGAACCACGTGTTGGCAAAGAGCCACCTCAGTGCCACAGCCAGGTTGCACTGGAAGTTCATTGACACACCGGCAGGAAGAGGGGGCGTGCCTCAGTTAATAAACAGCTTTAAACTCTTTATAGATTAATGCTGTGATGAATTTATAGATGAGTTCATGTAGATGAATGCTTAAATGGACTGGAACCAAAGAAAATCAAAATCTGATTTATCCAGAGGGTAGATAATCCAGAAACAAAGCAGTCCTGTCTGAAACTGCCCTACGGAAACATTCCTTAGTCCTGAGCTACAGGAACCAAATTTAATGGCTCCATATCAATGAGATTTTCCTAAAAAATTCCCATTGCTGTTACTGCTGAAGGGAACTCTAGTGTAGACAAGACACTCATCACTTCCAACATTTTTATTATTATGTCTTCTAGTCTTCCTATTTTCCAGGTTGGATGGCATTGCTTTGCTTATTCATCACTTTTACTTCTGGGAGCTGCGCTTGGACCTATTTGGTAACAGTAGGAAATTTTAATGTAGAAAAATTCTGCTCTGCTGCATTACCTGCCTAGCCCCTGGCCTCCCTGGTGAGAATATCATCAAAGACAGCAGCTAAAGCAATGTGCAGATTAAAAATTTAACAGAGACCAGCCATTCATTCACCTGCCTCAATGACTAACTTTCATACGGTGTAACAAATTTTGGGCTCACAAGAAGGCTATGGTTCCATAATCCATCCCTGACCATCCAGGTACTGAGAAAATTCTTTGCACAGGTGTGAATATTCCCCTTTAGAATTAAGCAGAAAATATTAGCTTGTGTGTGAAAAACAATAAAAACTAGCACTGGTGCCATTCCAATCCAAATTGTAGTTATATCTTGTGTAGTATTTGGAGAATTTTTCAGTTTTAGCCTGGCAAATAAGAAAGTAAATTACCAAGGTAAAGAACAGCTATGTTCAGTGAGCACTGAAGCCTGGTAAATATTCAGTTTTTAATGGCATCCACTTCTATTTTGTTCACTGAATTATTGGGCTGACCTTAAATTAGAGATCTGGATGGAGCTGAATTGAATATTGTGAAGATGAGTGTAATTACCTTGCTTCCCTTTATTCTAATTCATTTTATTTTTTTAATTCTTGTTCTGTGTGACAAACTGAATGTCAGAGTGCTTGTAGATTTATCCTCACAGTAACAGAGAGCAGAGCTGATAGAGCAGAGAGTGGCACAAGGGAAGATATATCTGCATTGCAGTCAGGGGTGTGACTGCAAGACCTTCCTGCCTTCCTCTTCATGGAAGGGCTGGAGTTGTATGTACTGTCCAAGTGTCAACATAGGCCAAGTAAGAATTCCAGAGTTCTGGCACCTGCAAATGAGGCCCCTGCCTTCCTGGGAATTTCTTCCAAACCAGCTACACCCCAGGCTAGAGTAGCATGGCAAGTGCATCTTCCCACCTCAATCCACAGCAGAGGCACAGCTTTGGGATGCAACTGGGGCTGTCTTCCACTGCTCCATAGAGCCACTTCAGTCAATATTTCTTGGCACTCTTTCTAATTAACTTCAAAAACTTTCTAATGTGGGGTTTTTTTAGGGTATATATTTAGATATAGGTAGATATTTATATATCTAATGGGGTTTTTTAGGCATATATTTAAACTTTCAAATATCTCCTGAGCTTCCCTTACAATTATTGCTATCTGGTCTTCCATATTTTGTCTGCTGACACCTTCTGTCACTTCTCCTGACCCACTTCATCTTGGGGAAATAGGGCTTAATACTCTTTGATAAGTCACCAAGTAACAACAACCATGTCTAGCCAGTCAGGGTAACTTGGAGTTACCAGTATGTACACAGACACTCAGCAGAAGTAGATGTAGAAATAGAGAGAGTCCAGCTGCTTAATCTGTACAGCAGGCAAAAAGGAAGAAGGCCAGCAGGAGCTCCTGATAGCCCTAAGGAAATGTGCAATGGTCCTATCTGTGTTTGATGGTAAATGTGACATGTCAGAGCCTGCCTGGAAATTACCCCTGAAGACCATATTGCCTCAGAAGCTAAATATTAGCAGCTGTATGCATGTCATTAACCCCTCACCTGCCATGCAACTTTGTACTTGCCCAGGGCCAAAGACTTTAAAGGAGGGTTGACTGGTTTTCTTACTGGGGGTAAGAAAGCTACAGGACGTGCAATGCCCAGAAAAGAGCACATAAGTGCATGTGCCCTTTCATAGGACATTTAAGTGATAGCACTGAGCATTTCAGGACTTTCAGCTGATTTGAAGGATAATACTCCCATTCAGCTATACTCCACGTTCTCCCAAATATTTTGTAGTTATGTTCAAGCACATTGCTTTATCATAGCAATATGTGCTAAAGGTATGGGAATACTCATCTACGTTGACTTAATTGTTTCTTGGCTGTGTAAATTTTTTATTAAGCAAACTTCAGAAGCATATCTTGACCCATAGTGGCTAAGTATAGAGCCAGTGTCAATAGGACTCAATTATGGTGCAAAGGGCAAATCTGCAAAACAGCTGTACTGTCCACAAAGAGCCATTTGGAAAACAAAGGACTTCATCATCCTAATCCTCTGCATGAACCCAGATTTAGTCCACAGACAGCAAATTCAGTAGTGAAAGCAGCCTAGAGAAGGGCATTTGGGCTCATAATACCTAATGTAAAAAGGTAGAACTATCCATATGAACTCGAACCTGAGAAAATGTTCTCATAATTTAATGGCAGCATAATAGACTGTGTCCAGGATTTTCTATTTTAGTCTTCCCATGATGTCTGAGACTTCACAACCATATTTCTAAAAGTACAATATCCTCTCTTTTGCCTGCTATTCTACAGAAACTTTTTTAAAGTTGTCTAACTAAGGGCCATGGCCATACACTTTGATCCACAAATGAATTCAGCATAAATGTGAAAGAGTGTGTGAGGAATTTACACTGTCTAACTTAAAAGTCTAACTTCACGTACCCACACTAAGACCCTATATAATCAATAGAGAGAGGTGAAATAAGCTCTTCCTGAAGGCCATCCAAAGGAGTGAACTCCAGTGTTCCACAATTACCTCTTATTTTTTTAAAACTTTTGATTCTATTTTGTCTTTTCCATTTTAAAATTGTATTTTAATTTTTTTTAAAAAAATATCAAAAAGAAGTGAGAAGAAATAAAGAAAATGGCAAACTATGAAAAACGTACATTTTATATTGAAATTAAAATTTCAATTCCAATAAAGTCATACAAAAACAACTATTAATACTGACTAGTAATTATCTAAAAGTATTTTCTTATGATAAATGTTGGTCAAAACTGGTGTGAAAGTGTCATAAGCATATAAAACTCATAGAAACCCCACGGAAATTATACATAAAACCATGTAATTTTGTACCATTGTTTTCCTCAAAATCTACTATAAGCTTTCAAAGCATAAGATCACTGCATTTAACATAATAAACCTGTTCCATACAAAAAGTTATTATTACTAATGGATCTGGACATGCTTGGTAGTGTCAGACCTCTAAGCACTCAGTGCAGAAATACCCATTTACAGCAAGTCCAACAAACAAGAAAATAGCATCAGATCTAATTCTTTCAATTCAAAGAAGCAGTTGGACAGTTTATCATCTTTTCTAATTCCCATTCGGAATTCAATGGATAGGCTTTTAACTCTAGGGCAAAACAGGAAATAACTAATAATCTGGGATTTATTAACAAAACATACAGGATAATATTTGAAAACCCTTATTTATTCATCCTCCTTGGATGGCTGACTCAGGTATGAGCAGCAGAACAACCTCTTTCCAGATGAACAGCATTCAACAAAACAAAACAAAAAAATTATCTACTGCTTGTCCACAAGATAAGCTGCAAGCTTGCAGTCTTATGGTATCTAGATACTCAAACTCAGGGATCTACCTCAAGCATCTGAACCAAAATATATCTTCCATAATGCCATATCCTATCTGAACACAGGACCTAGGTTTTACAGCAAAAATTCATCAGCTGCCAAATGTACAGGGCTGCAGATGCAATCCAGACTGAAAAGTCTTCCTTTTGAATCCAAGACAGCAGTTCTGAATCCAAGGCACTGCTCTGTTCATCTGAGCCCTTCCTGCCAAGTCACTACATCTGGCCCATCACTATATTCAACTAGAGGTTTCTGGGAGCAGCTTTCTGTGGCTTTGGGGTTAAATTGCAAAATCTGGAGCCTAAATCAACATATCAGATTTGTAAGCAAATATAAGCACCAGATTTTAATGCAGTTTGCTCTGTAAGTCACTCTTAAAAAGCAGTCACAAATTCAGGGTATCTACTCTTACCCCCAGAATTCTCTTCTGTGTTGCCAGTAAAGTCAGAAAAAGAGGAAATTACTCTTGAAATAATTTCTCTCTTATTTCTGCACTTCCAAGGCATTAGTTTCTCTTCCTAATTTCAGAATTTTCCTCTGAGTATTGCTAATGCCGAGCAGCAAATTTCAAAAAATAGGTATTAATAGCTATTTTGCCAAGAGTTGCCAGCAGCCAACTTCTAAGCAAGTTAGGCAACTCAGAATGTATTTCTAATACTCCAGTACATGTAACCCTTTAGAATATATTTCTAATATTCCAGTACATGCACAAGAAGGAGGCTGAAGCCTAGGTTAGAGCCATCCAAGCTGGCTACTCTGGAACATCACAAGAGTACACAGAGTTCCACAAGACCAATCTGACACTTTGCACTATCAAATTTGGGCATTTTCAAAGGTGGCTACAACCTTTATTTCCTTCTTTTCTATTCCAAGACACACTGAACATATAGGGAGACAACTCAAAGATTTCTAGGTGAAACTCAAATTTCTCAGTGGGACAGCTTTCTGTGACAGCTACAAACTAAGGGGCATTTTCTTGACTTCTTAAAACACAGCATGATAAACTGAAATGCCTGTAAA
The DNA here is from genome assembly GCF_001522545.3 of Parus major. Lineage (NCBI taxonomy): Eukaryota > Metazoa > Chordata > Aves > Passeriformes > Paridae > Parus > Parus major. The sequence goes on from NC_031770.1 coordinate 21,163,348, forward strand.
GAACCTGCTGTGGTCTAGTAGATTCACACAGTGACCTGAATTATTTTCAGCATTAACCTGTGTTATCACAGTGGAATTATTGGGGTGAGAGTGAGTTCACACTTCTGTTTGCCTTTGTTCCCTATGGTCATTGATATCAAAAGCCATCCTGCATGTGTTGTGAAAATAGATAGTGTCATCATTGTATTAGGCATCATTGAGATGTATCCAGATAGATATTTTCCCTAATAGATGGAATCATAGCCTAAGTTCTAGACAGTCCATTTCACTGATTTGGTAAAACAGCAAGTTTTATCTGTCTGAAAACATAATTTTTTTTATTACATCATATTTATGTTGTAACCTATTATAACATTATTTTTAATATAATTATTTCTATCACAATTAAATTACTTTTATATATAATATTATGTATTGCAATTTCTATTATAACCTGCTTTGTATTGTATCAGCTCACCTCATAAAGGTAAGACCTGTCCCTTCAAATCTTTCAGTCCTCTCTAATATCCTCAGACTATCATCGATCTAAATCTGTACTTCATGTCTTTTTAACTGATATATTCCTTCCATTTAAAATAAAACCTAAATAAGTAATAGAAAATAAGCTGTTCTTGTGCTAATAGACCATATTCTGGGCTTGTTAACTATTCAGTATAAACTGAATTGCAGACAAGTTATGTCAGAGTAAAAGAGAGAAACCTGGTCTTCACAGCCAAGCTGGAGCCAGCAAAACCAGTAAATGCTGAAAACCTTGTAAACAGCAAGGGTGGGTGAAAGGGTCAGCTTTAACTTTCTGTTGTTAATTGTTAGATGTCTTTAATAGTAGTGCTGGTGACTCACACCACAGAAAACACGGGAAGAGATGCAGTGCATTAGATACCTTGCCAGAGTCCATCACTTTAGAGGGTAGAAAGCTGAGATGGACAAGGAAAGCATGTTATGTAAAAGCCATTATTTCCATTAATGGGCTTGCACAGCCATAAATCTTTGATTTGGGGAGTCATTGCTCTTGCAAATATTCATCTGGCTTTAAATGTAACCAAACATATTCTGCTTCTGTGATTTCCCAATCTGTAACCAGTCATAAGAACTGCAGCAAAAAGTGGCTCTAAATAGAGATAGCAAAGAAATCATTGAATCTCTACCTCTGCTCAAAACACTTTACTGTATCTTAAGACGTTGGTTTCTGCAATGCATGGACAGCACTGTACAAACCTGAACTCCCAGGCTTTTTCAATCACATCCATCTTCTTGTACATCAGATTGTTTCTGCCAAGCTGGCTATATTTTTTTCCAAGCAAACCCTAACTATCAGGGAGGTCTAACACACTGTTCCTTTACCGTCAGTTTTGTTTTCAAACACACAATGGTTTGGCATGACTCCAGTCACCACCAGGTGATTTTTGGCCCTTGCCCTTTTTATTATCTGGTATCTCTTAGGGAACTACAGATGAAACCAATAGAAAAGGAGAGAAAAAGAAAAAGCAGGAAAAAAAGAAAGACCTTCTCCTTTGCTTTCCTGGTAATGTGACATCTTGCCCTCTTGCACTGTATATTTCTGTCCAGCTGATGCTTTGTCCTAGTGGAATCGTGGTTCTGGTATTAGCTCCAAATGGTAGGCAGGCATTTTCATTAAAAACAATTACTATTTCCAAACAGGAGCTGGTTCCTCAGTTCCAGCCATTCTTGCTGTAAAACGTTCAGCTGAGAGGAGCAGATTGTTCCTGCTGAAAATGAATGGAATCTGGCAGGAAAACCTCATGTTTTTCCAATCCTAGTTTTTTACAAAGAAAACACTGGGATCTTGTTGAAAAATCACAATTGTTTTGGTGTGCACATAATTTTTCTCAGTTGAAATGTTTCCAGCTACAGGAGACAAGTTTTGTGCATTCATATGTGCATGTGTGTGTGAATATATACGTATATATCTGCAGAAGCACACAAGATTTTGTATCTAATTGCTATGTAGGAAAAAATATTAATAAGTCAAGGAAGAATAAACTTTTTCTTGTTGTTGTTAAAAAGCATTTATGCAAATTGATTTTTTAAATAGCTTCCACATGATGAACCTTCAAAAGAAAGTCAATGAGTAAAATACTATATCATAGTAACTGGTAGCCTCTCTTCTAATACTAGGAGAAGAAAGAGGCCAAGGTGACTGAACTGTTTATCCCTTGGTTGTTCTCAGTAACTTAAAAACATTGTCAGACTGAATTATTCTGATGAAAATATCAAAGGAAAGAAAACAGAGGAGACTATTACATTCACAAAAGGAACAAGCTGCAGATGTCCCCATATTGATCACCTGTGTGGATGCTGCCATTTGGTAATAAGTGGTTTTGTTTGCCTCAGACAGAAATAGATAATAGGTCAGGCTGACCTTGTGTCTGTATGAGGGTGGAACACCTCCTTCTAGTAGCTGTTTTTTCCCTTTCATGTGAAGCAGTCATGCCAGATAGGTTGAATGCTGGTGTGCCTTGTGCCTGCTGCACCTCAAGAGTTTAAGGGCACTCCCCAGGCAAAGTTCAGCCCACCATAATAGCAACCTTCAAATCAGGGTCTGACCCTCTGCACCAACAAATATGCAGGATCCTGACACTTAAGCTAGGGCATCTCCAGCCACAACCTTCAATGCAATTTCACTGCCTTCACCTGCACCTGACAATCAAAATTGCCCAGAATTGGGCAATAAAACTTTCTCTACCAAAAATGTGCAACAAACCCAGTACAATAGCACAGAAAAGCTGATCACTTCAAGGATGTGTTGCCAAGCCCTCTGATGCACTTCGATCACAGCTGCAAATATAACCAGTCCTAAAAAACGCTCTTGAATTTTCTGAGCCTGAGAAGTTGAATCTCTGGTGGAGCCAGCTGTAAATCACTGCTTTTCACCAATCTTTTTGGGTCACCTTTTGACCCAACACAAATAAAACACAAAGGAAATTATAATGGAAAGGATGACAGTATTACAGTAACTGCTCATTTTAAAAGCAATCACCTGACAGAAAAAGGAAAAATGAGAAGCATTTCCATTTTCTGTTATTGTTCAGCTAGTAGAATTTCTTGTCTCCCTTTCAGTTGTTCTCACCCCAAATTTTGTCATTATAACAATAAGATTAGGTAAGTTTACAGCCAAAAGGAACCTCAAGATCTGCTGCTCCAGCTGCTTGTAGCTAGGCAAGATCAACGACCCACACCTTGTCTGATGGATAGCTGCTGAATTTGGACTTTAAAACCTTAACAGAATAGTCCAAAACATCCACTGTGAGTTTGCTATTTCAATTGTTTGTCCTGGAAATAAGTGTGCAGCCACTCAGCACAAAAACCACCACAAAATGAAGTGTAGCATTGCATCTGCACTCCCTGCCTTTTTCTGGTCTGAGCTCCACACTGCTCCATCTAAGCCCTAGGACCTTCCTGGGTGAACAGGGGTCAGTAGCTTCACACTCTACAGCTGTGGCACACTTACCACAAGCTCAGCCTCAAGATCTCAGCTGCCTTGCATTGCACAAGGGCCAGAGTTGCATTGCTCTAACATGATACGGTACCTTGCAGTCAGAATTTGAATGGCACAAAGTACATTGAACAAGTTCACTCTTCTTCTCATAATTTAAAATCAGACACTAAATAAGGTGTCAGCAGGCTTCCCACAAGGATCTACCTGTAAAGTCTTTATTGTTGTGTTTGCTTTGAAGTCAAGAGGAAAAAAATTCTTGTTTTCCAACTTATAATTCAAAAAATGCCAGAAGAATCTTCTTTCAAACAAACAAGATGCAAAAGAAATGCTGGCACCAAAGTGGTGCAGTCTTGTGAATTATGGAGTTATGGAATCATTTTGAAAGTAAATTGTATGCTACATAAATGTTCATTTAATAAGAATAGATTTCTTCCACGGAGGGGGAGATGCAGATCCGAGATACAGATCCGAGGTACCAAAACTATTTATGGTCAGCCATCAGAACTGTTTACTTGATACACAGGTATGCAGCACATAACAAAAAGAGGACATTCTAGTGTGGAAGAGCACCAGAAAAATGAGAGGAAACCTCTTTTTATAAAACACATCTGAGCCTGCAGTCCTGCAACACATACTGCATAACAAAACTATTTCAGTCACTTGCAAATCTAGAAGCCTGCCTTTGTCAGCCATTTGCACATGTAAGGGATCAGAGCAGCTATTGCTCAAATGAATCAGTCATTTTTCTTGAAATAAATTAAAGCTCTGAGCCCTGCTGAAGGAGTCCTTTTGTACTGTTCCAGCAATTTTGTTATATTTTCCATTTGTTCTGGTTTTGTCTGATTTATACCATTCTCCCTTGATTGAGCCCAGCAGTATCCATTTTAGAGATAAACAAAACACTGAAAACACTGCAGGGGCATTAAAATGGCAGGTACCAGACACCAACCCATCAGCCCAGTTCCATATACCAGAGCATTTACCAGCACCTGAGCACAGCTGTGTCCACCAGGGCCTTGCACTTACCTGTGGAAAACATCTCATTGTAAGTTCTGATTCAGTTTCTATTGTGTGTGTATAACCACACATGTTTTTCTGTGAGCCCTTAGTAGGCCTGAGGGTTGCTCTTAAACCTAAGTACAGAAAGGCTGTATCAAAAGTTGGGAAGTTTGCTGTTTGAAATGTCATTTTGGAGCACTACCAAAACCAAGCACAACAACAAAAGCTATATTAAGGTAGAAAAAGCCAGATGTGGCTGTTGCAACACAGCTGTTGTGAGATACCTCCCACCCTCTGAAGGTGCACAGAGCACGCAGCACAAGAACATATTACTGACAACTCATCCCACCAGCAGCCTCAGCCTGTGGCAGCAGCTCTGTGGGAATACCAGGACCAGCAGAGAAGGAGCACAAGAAAATCTTTTCCAACATGAGTGTAAGACATCGAGATCAAAGTCCTCACTTAGCCTTAAGAAAAAGATTCGGTTCAGGCAAGCTGTCAAAACCCACATAGCCTTCTATCCATGTAAGGTTCTTCCTGACAGGAGTTATCTGTGCACACAGCTCTGCTAAATGGTGGCCTTTAGCATGTGAAGGAGCCACGAGGTGGTGGCACTCTTCTAATGACCTAAACTATGGGCACGTGTCCTTTTCCTGACAGAGAATTTAATACTCACAGCCAAATCTGCACCTCCTGGTTTTTGCTTTATCTGTGGTCTATGCAGTATATGTGAGCACTCCCCAATTAACTCCAGGTCTAATATCCCAGCTGAAACCACGATTTCCAGTTGTGTAACTACCCCTAAAACAATTTAAAGAGTGAGGAAGACGTGACCTTTGAAGAAGGGGGCAGCAACATTTTCTACGAGCACATCTAGATGCAGAGGAGGACAAACTCTCTTTGTCCATAAAGGTGAAAAACCTGCAAAGAGTTAAGTTGAAGACTGAGTTGTTTTCCTGCAAGATACCTCCAATCCTAAACTCAAGTGGAAATCAGATACCAACAGACCCCACTGAAGTCAAAGGCAGTTTTGTCATTGACTTTAACAAAACTAGGATTCACCCTAGGGTAAGGGGCATTGTGTTTTTCAGCAGCCACTCATGTGGAAATTTTGCTTAGATGACTGACTGCCTGGAAGGTAGCAGTGGTAGACCACATAATACCAGAAATGTTTTTTGTTAACCCATACACTCCAGCATTTGAAATTGCAGATACTGGAGTACCCTCTTGTCCTCTAAAAAGAGAATGTTTCCATACCCTTGGCTTCTTACTCCACCTGAAGCTGGTTGTGCACCTGAGGTACCTAACCAGTTGTTCAGCAGTGCTACTGAGTCTGACTGTTTATCAGGAAACATCAGGGAGTTTTTATGTTCTCACATTGTAAATAATGTGACAGACCTTGAAAATATAATGTGTCTTTTTATAGCTACTGTATGCATTGTGAATTATAACAACTCGTGAAAATAGAGTTGAAAGCAGGCTGTTAACGTTCCTGCTTCATGTTCACTAAAATTCTGATTTTAAAAAATCCACTTAGAATGTATGTTGAGAGCATAGGAGATAGGTAAAACTGTTATAAACTGGAATCTAAAAATTAATCCACAAGCATGCCGAGAAAATTCCTAAACTAATTTCAGGAATTAATCTGGTACCTAGGCTCCAGCCTGAAGGATCATCTGAGCTCAAAAGAACTAACATGCATATGAAAGGATATTTCAAAATTCCTCTGAGCTGTGAGTCTGAACAAAAGTTCTTGTTATTTCTCATAGTTTGACCCCACTCAACAAAAGAAATGCAACCAAAGTCCTTGGCAAGACTGCTTGCTTGAGCATTGGCTTTTCAGTGGAAGAAGTCCTACACTTGGTAACATGCATATAAATTTTTACCTGTGCAAATACAGTTTGGCATTAAAACTGCCTTGAAAAATGCACACTATGTAAAGGTTAAAACCACACTGCAGTACAATAAAGCTTATGCTTAGCTGAGCTGATTTTACCTGCTGTAATTAAAGAGGGCCTCACATAAATAAAAGATAAAAATCAGAGGTGGAAGCAAAGCATCAGAAAATTCAGAAAGGTTGCAAAAAGAAAAAGAAGAAAGAAAAAAAAAAAAAAGAAGAAAGCAAGAGAGATTCAAATAGCAGGCCTTGCATCTTGGGCTTCTTTCTAGTTCAGAAGCATCCAAGAAACCTTCCCCAAGCTTTTTATAATATCTTCAGTCTAGAAATTAGAGCAGAAGAGAGGGTGCCTCACAAAATTCCCACCATTTCCTGCTTCTCCCTTCTGCAGTGGATTACTTAAAAGCACTTCTGTGCTTTCACTATTGGGCCAAGCCACACAACAGGGCCAGAAGGAACCCCAGATTTCCTAAACACCATTCCTAAAGCATGGGAAGGGCCCCTCAGCTCCTTCATGTTCCTGCCCCCTCAAAGAATTTTTCCATCACTGTGCAAATGAGGGAAGACTCTCTCAAACATCCCTCTCCCCACATACAACCTGCCTCTCTTAGAGGTATATTTTATGTCCACTGTCCCTCTTTAGCTGCCAAAGAGCTTTCCACCTCAGTACTGGTGCCTTACAGAGCAGCCACAAAGCCCTGCAGTACGACAGAGCAGAGCTTCTATGGCCGGGACAACTGCTATTTTCATCAATTCTTCAGCAAACCAGCTGATCATAAAAGCTATTCTTGACTAGGCTGCCTTTGTAACACCAGTCACCAGGAGAACACAGCACTTACGATTGGCTGTGGCCCTCACTAAAAATACACTGCATTCTCACACAACAACAAAAACTCCCACAAGGACCAATGGACAGCAGACTAAAAACAGTAACCAAAAGCTTTAAATTGCACAAATTACAAAGGTAGAAGAACTGAAAGCAGCATGCCACTAAAAGCCATCTGCCATCTTGGCCCGCCCATGTGTCCCTTCTCCCCAGCAGTGTTTTATATTAGTAATGATGTCTCTGTATTATGTATGACAGAGTCTCTGCTGCTTTGAGCAAGCAGCAATATAGATGCTCCTTCAGTCTGGTGCTTTGCATATACACACTAGCTGCGGGAGCAGAAGATCTGCCTCCCATGTCTCTCTCTGGATCTAGTTCAGTTGGAAGGCAATATTCACATGCATATATTTTCCAAATCACATGTACATGCTGTATTATCAGGACTCCCATGCGCATTAATAATACACAAAAATACACAGAAGTAAGCGTGGATTCAGACATGATGTAGATTAGATGAGACAAGAATGGACAACATAGAAATACAGGAAGAAAATCAGCAAATGGTTAGTCTGATTATAGCCAGTTTTCAGAATATAAAACATGGTTTAGGTTTTTTTATTAATTATTTTTACTAGTAGGTTAATTACTTTACCTGTCAGTGAAGCTGTCATTTATAAGAGTCTTTGAAGTGAACTCTCAGAAGAGTTTTGAACGAAGAGAAATATGAAGCCAGCCATTAGAATGGCCTGAAAGAAGCTTCAGAGGTGGGTGTGGAGACAAGGATGGGGCACAGTAGCTCTGCAAGGAGAAATACTCAAGATAACTCTCAGTGATCAAGCACAGGTACAAGAACCTGTTTCCCAGGTTAACACTCCTGTAAAAGAACAAAAAAAAAAGAGAGAGAGAAAATTTGTTAGCCCTGGAAATGTAACACAGTGATGTATAAAAACTGCTTTTACTACCTAAGCTAATAGGTTAGCTCAGGTGTTTTCATGTAGCCCTGAAAATACCATCCAAGCAGCTGTACTGAGAAAGGACAGTGACCAGGGACCAGAGAAAAGACCATAATATTAATCAGAGAAAAAAAGCTTATCAGGAGCAGGTTCAAGTGAAATGACTACTTTTGCAGCTGACCTCTGCAAAACCACTGCAGGGAAATGAAGTGGGTTATTGGCAAGTTGGTGGAAAGGTTTGTTTGCTAATTATACAAGTTCATTTATTCAGAGCATTTTGCAAAATACTCTGCCTAGCCCACTTTCTGGGCTGCTACACACTGGAAGTATGACACTCCAAGTTTAGCTGGGGTTCAGTGGGTGCTCTCACAAGACACAGAGCTTGCAGATCTCTGTTACCACATGACTACAGACATTAGTTAGTTGACCTTCAACTTTCTGCTCAAAGAGATCTCCTCCTGCTCCAGTAACTTCCTCAGCTTTCCCCAGGCACTTGAGGAGACTGACAGACATCTGAGTAATTGTGAGGTGCTGTAAGGAATGTGCCATCACCACAGCTTAACCCTCCTCAGGAAACAGGTTGAAGGCGCAGGATATATCCAGGGTGCAGGCAAGGAGGACAGAAAAGGTGCACAGCACAAAATAAGAAGTGGAAAGATACAAAGGCAAAGGAAGGACCAGACAAGAAAACTTCACAGGGAGAAACAGGGAGGGAGAGGAATTATCAAAGAAGGAAAACAGAAACCCATACAGGTAGATCATGTGTAAGTGTGGGTAACCAGCAGCTTAGGGAAGAAAAAAGTCTGCAAATAACAGGAGGAAGAAATAGTATGATGGAATGGTTGAATCCATGAGGAACCAGAAAAACAAATGAGCTGTCCAGGTTCAGAAAGACAACAGCGATATGTAGCAGACATATTTTTCTATTTCTTTGTTAGAACATTTATCACTGTTAAAGCACACAAGAATTACTCCACGATTGAGTTGGAGATCCCAAGCCAGCATAATCTGTATTTGAGCACAGGATGTTATATACTAGCAGATGTCCTCATTTTCCAAGGTCCTAATCTCCTAATCGTAAATCTCACATTGATCAAAGGCAGCTGCTTTCCCCTTAAAAGCTGTCCTGCAACAGTAAAAGTTATTTGACTAGATTCATAATTTGGACTCATCAGGCCCCAGCTCAGAGAACTTCTGGACAAGAGCAGCTACTTGGCAAGCACACAGCATGGGTGAATCTGTTCTTGGAGTCAAAACTTTTCAGGTATTCTCCCAGGCAAGCTGCTCAATTTGTGGTGCCTCATACTTGTGAGATGAGAACATCTAATTCTGTAATTCCCAGGGATATTGGCCTAGGTATAAAAAGTGCAATGAGATCCTCAGAAGAAAGGCTTAATTTTAAGTCCAGAGAGTTGACATTTACTTGTTTTTTTCCAATCTGCTGTTTCTTATAACTCCAAATCAAAAGGGATGGGATGGTGCAGGCAACTGGCGATATCATTGTCACAACAGCGACATCATGGCACAGAGAGCCCCAGCTCGTAAGGCAGGAAGAAGCACACGAGTTGCTACATCAAAAAGGACTGGCAGCACAATGCACTGTGTGGATGCCAGATTCACTGCTCTCTGAAAGATGCACTTTCAAATCCAGCATTCGCCTCATGTTTGAGTTTAAGCTGACTGTAATAGGGGAAAAATATATTTTAAAAATATTCCAAGCCTGAGACTTTGTATTTCTCTTGATTCTTACAACACAAGGAGGAAATCAGCAATTTTGCACTGAAATGCCATTGAAGTGTTGGTCGGGACTAAGCTTTCTCTTGGCATTCTGGCTGTTCCTGCCTTTGTAAAAACTATCAGGCAAGGGTTTGTTTCTTTGTGAGAGATTTAATGAAGCTACAGGCACCCATTTTAGCCAAAGTGATTTCATCTGTTTTTCCTCCAAGGCTGCCCAGCTGAAGAGTTATCATTAGAATTTTTCTCCTCACAACTGTCAGTCACTGCTTGGTGACCAACCTACTTTTCATTTCTTCCAGCCCCTCTCCAGTCTCATAAATATCAAACAATTCAGATGTAGTTCAGAAAAAAATAGTAAAAATAAAAACTAGTAGAGAAAATAAAAACCCAAACTACTCTTCAGAGATCTGTACATATTTTACTTCACACTGAAGGTATTTAAGAGAGAATCTACAGGCGACTTCCTGACTTCTGGGGATGTTGAGATTCAGGCTCATGGTTTGGCCTCTTTTTTAGCCAGGATAGCACAACTACAGGACATAGGAAGAATTGCTTACAGATCCAATTACAGGACTGAAAGCCAAGAAACTATGAATATCAATATCATCACCAGAATTTTCCCTTGTAAATCACTTAATTTCAGTGCCTCCTCATTCCTGTGTCTGTATGAGGACAGACAGACTTGCCTACTTTGAAATAAGTCTCAGAGTTACTGGCAGAGAATCCCTTAGGCCAAAGTCAGATTTGATTCTTGGGTACTTGTCAGGAGTTGAATGTGTAAATTACCAAGATTAGAAACAGCAATTTCAAGGCAAAAGGGGACCAGTTTACAGTCTCTGGAGAAGCTTTGGGGAAGCCCAAACAAGTTCAAGACTGATCTTGTAGGCAGAGAAGTTCTTTTCTTACCAGCCTGAGCTTTACATTCTTTATGTAGCACTCAACCACAGTTGGAAGTATTTCCTTTCTGTCATTTTGGAGTGTAAAAAAGATTGCATGAAAAATTGTTCATTTTACAGTCAAAACATTCCTTTCGGCACTGAGGAGCATAAGAAACATTTAGTAAAGAAATTCTAAGAAACATAAATAAAAATATAAAAATATAAATATAAAATAAATTATTATAGAAAAATAAAAATATTAAAATTTATTTTAAAATATTATTATATAATATATATATATTTTATACTTTATACAAAATATATTTAAATATATAAAATTAATAAATATTTTGCTTATTTTTGCTTATTTACATAGGCATTATTGCAGAACAGAAAAACTAAATGGGGGTGCATATATATATATATAGGCAATATTCTCTTCATCTTAAACTCCCATGGGGTATTACAAGGAGATAATGCACAGGCTATGATACTGCAAGCTGTGAAAACTTAATTAAAGATCAAATACTTGCTGAATATAAATAAATAAATAAATACCAAGAACGATATTTCTTAAAAATATGCAAGCTTTTCACCATCCATTTTTATCTAGTGAGAGACTGGCCCAAGGAATGTGATGTTGTACCTGACGTGCTCAGTACAGAATGTCTGAACTGGTAGTCAAAATAAGTCAAATGCAGGGGGAAATTTTTAGAAATTCTCAATAACATAAAATTATTTGGCAAGATTCATCACTTTTTAAGGGTACGTTACAAAGTGACTTTGCTTGATGTAAAGTACAGCTATAAGCAGATATTTGATCAATGTAAAAACATGGATCATCAGAGACATCCTGATTTACTTAGATCAGTTGCTCTGCCAAAAGATGTGTCTTCAGGATGATTAGGTCCTGTCTATATGCACGAGGAGCAGCCAACTGCATTTTCATTAAGATCCCTAAATGATGCGGGAAAATCAGGATGATGATGCTGGAAATTGTGTACAGCTGATTTAAATCCTAGTAGCATTTGCTTAGGAGTGAAAATAACTGTAGAAGCCAAGTTGAAACTAATGGGGAGTTTGTTTCAAAAATTTATTTTTCATCATGTAATGCTACATTTGCAAAGATACAGTCAAAGAGTGGAATACCACTGGGGTGTAAAAATCTCCTTGCATATTTGGAGAGGGATCCATCTCACACCAATGCAATGTAAACAAATGTGAAACACATTACAGTGCAGATCTCTTGTTTATTTAAATGAGCCTATCCGAAACCATAGAGAGATAGTCAATAATTTTATAAAGACAGCCTAAAGAAGGAACAAAATTAAACCCCAAAACAGGATATACTCATCACTTATTGGCGAAGTCTTTGATGAAAAAATGCACTCATTTCTCCAGCAATGTCAGAAAAAGACACAGGCATTAAAATTAAAAGCAATGTCCATTATGAAAAAATAAGCAAAAAGTAAGGGATTATGTTCTAGCCCCAGCTGAAGTGTTTAGAAAAGAGACAAAACAGCATTTTGTGATACACATAATTTCTCCTGAAAAGCACAAGCAGAATCAAAATCCCCCCAGAAATACAGAAAGGCTGACAGGAGACCTTGCCGAGAGTAATGAAATATTTGCAGCAATCGCTACCTTTAAAAGCACAGGTGTCCAAAAGAGTCCAGAACATTTCCAAGGTACTGGGGACAGCACCTCCTGCTTTCCAGGCCTTCAGAGGGCCCCCAGTAGCTGCTACCTCAGCCAAGCTCATGTAAAATTATTAAAGAAAGTGAAAAGAAGATAAAACTGGAAATAAATAGTGAGTTGAAGATTCCTTAGAAAAAATCAATAAATTAATATTAAGCAATCGCTTGGATTAGAAAATACATATTCAAGAGCTCCAAAACAAAGATATTACTAATTTACCGATGGAGGCCTGTAACCAAGACCTCAAATCTGCCTCAGTATCTGAAGAAAGGATAGGCAAAAAATGTGAAAATACTGGTGCGTTTCCTAAGGGCTCCATAGAAGATTGAGAGAATGAGAGATCAGGAAACCTGACCCCTGCAGTGGATAAATTGTTAGAAACCAATATAATTAATAAAATTAGTAAACATATACAAATATAATGTTTTAGGGAAAGATACAACAGTTTCTACAAAAAGGAGTCATGCCTCACAATTTTTTTGAAGTATTCAATGAGCATATATGGTCTAAGACAGTACTGGGTCAAAATAGTGTGAACATCTCCACTTGCAGTGAAGCCAAGCATTCCCAGAATAAGAAATTAATAGCAGAAATCTGTACAATTAGTTTTCCCAATGGAAAAAGGTTTCAAGCATGTTCTTCACTCTATCCATAAACAACCTGGGGAAGCAGTACAAGTGAGATAACAAAGTTTGCTGATGATACAGCGTTGCTCAGAACAGCCAGAGCTGAAGCTAATTGTGAAGAGCTGCTGAAGGATGTCATGAACTAAGATGAAACTCAGTGGTGGCAAATGGCAACTAACACATGTGGGGAAATATAACACTAGTTATAGGTACACAGTGATCAGCAGTGCTCAGGAGAGAGATCTTGGAGTCACTTTGAATAATTATAAAAGGTCACCTCAGTGCCAACTGCTGTCAGAAATTCCCAGAGGGTCTTTTAGGAATTGCTAGGAAAGAAAATGAGAGAAAAATAGAATGAAAAAAAAAACCATCTTGCTGCATAAATCCACAATGCACCTGCATCTTGAATACTTCCAATCTCTATCTCAGAGCACAGAATGCGTAGAAATGTTATGAAGAGGGGTGGAATAGCTGACCATAGGCATGGGAGAGCTTTTTTGCACTGAGGAATGGGACTGTAGCTCATCAGACTGGAAAAAATACAGCAAAAGAGAGATGTGATAAAGTTTACAGAAGCATGAATGGTAGTAAGAAGGTGAACAGGGAATGATTATGTTAATACAAAGAGTTGGGGGCACTTAATGAAATTATCAGATAGTAAAAAAAATTTAAAAAATTATTCTTGATGCAACACAAATTCTGATATTTGCTGTCACAGGGTGTTGTGAAAGCCAGAAGTATAAATGGGTTCTAAAAGGGATTAGAAAAATTAATGGAGAAATAAATATATGAGGGACTATTAAATACATTGCAGTCAGAAGTTTAGAAAGTTTCTGAAGTCCTAATTGCTAATATCTTGGAGGGTAAATCTTTGGGATGCCTCTAAATTTTCAGAAGGTGATGCACTTATTGCTTCTTCTTCAAAGCTGAGCAGTAAGTCTGGAGTGTCTCTTATGCTAAGCATGTACCCACATAACAGAGATGTTCTCAGCCCTCAAAAATATATCCTGTGCAGGGACAAAAGCTCTAAAAGGCAGAACACTCAGCTCCAATTTTCTGCTGAATCTGAGAAAACACAAGTCTGGATTTTTTTTTCAGATGTCATTGCTTGAACCAGGTAATCAGAAATTATAGGATGAGATAAAGAACAGCAAGATGTTTTAAACAGGACAGTTCCTGAGACAGCCAATAAGATGCATTTAGTTTGGACTTACTTTTAAGAAATAAGAAAAATAATCAACCCAACCATAATACTTCACACCATTATACCTGAATTAGCAGATCTGTAATTCAACAGTAAGAATGAAGAAATCAGCTCAGATCAGGATTGGTTGATGACAAGTGAGCCATGGTTTAGTGCACAAAGTGGACTCAGCTGTGATAAATACACCAAGATTTAAGGACACCATGGCATGACTTAGATGTTCCTTCTGTTATGCACAGAAAAACCATGCAAAGCCATTAGCTCTTAGTTCATGCAGCAGGATCTGAGTGCAGCAGCTCCCAGCACAGACACTTCTTCCCACCATCACCTAACACTGGACAGGCTCCACTGAGCATCGGGATTTTCTCTCTGACTACACCCAAGTGAAGGCAGTGCTGCTAAGGATAAGAGCAGACACTCTATTCCCAGAGAGAGATATTGGAGCCAAGCTTGAGTGTACCCCAGGCTGCAGCACCACAGATGCTTGCTGACACAGGGCTGCAGGCATGATTTGACACAATGGGAATGGGAAGCAGTCTGGTATTGTGACCTCTCTTACTGGAGCTTGCCATGGCAGGTAGGATATCCACAGAAGTTAAACACGAGGACCTGTTTCACTCTTCATTCACAGGAATAGTTGCTGCATATCCAGAGGGATGCTCTCTTCCCTGCTTCCAGGAAGGATTTTCTGGTTTTACAGCCAGGAGTAAGACCATCAGCATGTTTCAAACAGACCACAGGTGATGCATGGAGAAATAAGCAACTTCAGAACTGATCTGAAAGGAATCAAAACCATGTAACATGCCTAGTGACAGATGACAAAGTAAAAAAATAAGCTTTCTGTTTCTGTTATCTTTTTCCACTTCCTACTAATAATTTCCCATGCATATCATTCTCTTCTTTCCTATTCAGTATCTGATATCCCTTCTTCCTTACTGACTCGCCGTCTTAGATTCCTCAGGGTGGATTCCAGCTAACCATCTGGAGAAAATGGTTTCCAGGACTGTTAAAAATGCCCTAAGCCGCTCCACGCTTCCTCACTTGAGTTTGTCTGCATTGCAAGGCAACACTTCTATTTCTAAAGAAGGAAAACATTAAAGGTAGTAAATAAATAAATCATGATAGAAGAAAATGGAGAAATCACAATATTTGTTCCATTTACGTTTTCAAGAGAAACTTGAGTTCACATGGATAAGTAATATATTGAGAGAAGTTGCATCTAAAGCAGAGCATCAGCAATGAGCAGAACTTGTATTGTCATGCTGCTTTTCATCCCCTGTCAGCTCAGAGTGTCTCAAAATAGGAAAAAAAGTGCAGCTTCACCTCAAGTCCTCTGTGTGGTTTTGAGTAAAAAACTTTTTAGCACAAGGTTAGAAGGATGTAAAGCTACTAGAGAGTGTCCAAAGGGCAATGAACATGGTGAAGGATCCAGAGGGGAAACCACACTTAGCTTATTCAGCCTGGAGGAGACTGAGGAGAGAATTCATTGCAGTTACAACTCCCTCATGAGGGGAAGAGGAGGGGCAGGCACTGATCTCTGCTCTGTGGGGCCCAGTGACAGGACCCAAGGGAATGGCCTGAAGCTGTGTCAGGAGAGGTTTAAGTTGGATATTAGAAGAAGGTTCTTCATCCAGAGGGTGGCTGGGCACTGCTCACAGGCTCCCCAGGGAAGTGGTCACAGCACCAGCCTGACAGAGCTCTAAAAGTATTTGGACAATGCTCTCACACACATGGTATGAGTTGGGTTGTCCTGTGCAGGGCCAGGAGTTGGACTCAACGATCCTTGTGGGTCCCTTCCAACCCAGAATATTCTGTGATTCTGTGATCCCAGAGACCCTCTTTCCACCTCTCTCAGGTATGGATGATTGTGAAGTATTTGTACATCTTCCTTGTGCATGAACACACTTCTCTGTCCATTTAAAAATATTCATGCAGGACAGTCACTGCATACACCTGAAGGTTTTGATTGCAATTTCAGAGTTCTATATAAGCATTTTAAAAGCATACAGCCAAATCACAGGCACAGCACAGCATAAAACAACCTATAAGACTCCCAGCTGCAGCAGGAGAGCAGATAGAGATGGATGAGAGAACACCTCTTAGTGCATACAAGAATGGAGTTCCCAAGGGATCTGCCATAAGTATTTTCACTGTAAGACTCTGACTCCTGTATTTTTACACCCTTCAGGATGAGTATCCCTACAAAATGCATTGAAAAAAAGGCATTTTCACCAAAAAAAAGGGTAAAGAATTAAAATTTAGAGTGTGACATTTCAAAACCATATTTCATATCAGGATAGGTCTGCTCTCATTAGGGAAAAGGATCCCATTTTTCAGGGAAAGGCTCACAAGCCAAGCCATGGTGTGTGTGGTAGAGAAAAAGAAAGAGGCCTATTTTCAAGTTCAAAACACCATACAAAAGCAAGGTCATGTTTCCAGCAGTTTTGTTGGGGTTAGGTTACATCCAGTTCCAACAATGCTATACATATCAGACTTTAAAATAATACCTCACTTGATCTTACTCAATTGAAAAGACAAACCACATAAAACAGGTGCTAGACAGCAATGCAGCCTCCCCACAGTTATCTGGTTTACAAACAGTAAACTCTTTAGCCCTATTATTGTTCTCTCATTTGCCACATTCTAGCTCCAAAAGGCACTCTAGTTCTCTAAATTGTTAGCAGCTTTTATAGCCAAAGATAAGTATCCATCACTTTTAATTTTCATCGTTGCATCTGTTTTGTCATTTAGCTGCAGCAGGTTGTATTACAATGATTAATGAGGAAATGGATACAAACATTTTTATTTCGAATAGCAGCTCTCGGACAAGATCTGGAAAACAGAACCAAGCCATATGATTGTAAAAAAATAAATAAATACACACACACACACAAACCTAAACAAGTGGGCATTGTGCCACTCTCTGTGAACACTCTTGAAATGCAAATATCTCTAGAAAGAAAGAAAAAGGTACATTTTTCACATTTGCTCATGTGATGGTTTGTTTGCCTGTTTTCGTTGGAGGGGGGTGTTTTGTTTCACAATTAATTTGGCCCCTTTTATTTCACATAAATGTCCAGCTCAAGTGTGCCACATCAACAAATGGGTTCATTTATCTTTCAGGGAAAAGCCAAACATTGTATTTCTATTCAGAAAAGGTAGCATATATAAAATGTACTGCTAATAGGAGAGGCCTTTAGCATGAAAAATAATAATTTTTATTGCTCTCTCTAGGACATTTGCTGTAAACATAGTTCATCTGTAATTACATTTTTTAAAAAAGTATTATAGTTACCTACAAATGTAGAAGTCAAATAATATTTTACAATTCCTGCTGGATGGAGAAAAGACTGTGTGTGCTTTATGCAGAAAGCAGAAAAGTCTTTCAGATTAAATCCCCTTTAGAACAATCCTTCAATTCTGAAGAATTAACTTTATTTCCTTATTACTGGCATTGTATTCACTTAGTTGAAAGATTTTTCTAGGAAAGCAAGAAAATTTAAAAAAAATATAGCCACATGAAAGAACTATTCATCTAACAAACAAAATGTGAAAAACACAGATGAAGGCTGTAATATTACACTGAGATAAATAATCTAGCTGGAGACCTATTAGATTCTACACTTTCATGTCAATGAAACATTTGGGCTACCAATGTATTTTTGCCTACTCTGCCAGGCAGGGCTCAGGCTCTGCAGGAGAATACAACCATGGATCTCTGCAGGAAGAGAAGACCTTTTTTTCCAAGTAAAATGTTCCCTAACTCCACAAGGGAGGTTGGCAGTAGATCTCAAACTCTGGCCTGTCTTTTTAATACCCCCACAATAGCTCAGTTGGATTGAGACCAGCTGTTGGTGCATTACCATTTGTAAATGCTTAAAGCAACTACTCCTTGTTTTCTTGGCAACACGTACTGTGAAGGGGGAAAAAAAAAAGCACTTTCATTCAGACATTAAGAATTGCAAGATGCCAGCTTTGGCTTACACAAGCCATTGTTTGCACAGCTCCCTTCAACAAGTTTTCACAAAAAAAAAAATCCTGTAGAGATAAATTGAGCCCTTAAAATCCTGATTTACACCATTCTCTTCATTGGAAAAAAAGATTTCTTTTTTTAATCCAACCATTTAAGGTCACAGGTCCTTCAGAGTTTCAATTTCCACAACACCCCCAACAAAATCAACCAGACTGTCTTAGGAATGAAAATTATAACTTTCTTACTCACTGTTTAAAAATAACAGTGAGGTTTGGGGGTTCTTTCCTGCTAATATAAGCATAAAAAATAGAGATCTAAAATCAGAATTTCAGCATATGGAAGCTTGGTTGCAGGGGAAAAAGGAAACAAAAATTACATTGGCATTATACTTCAGCATTTGAGAAATACTGAGAGTCTCAAAATACCAGATTGATAGATTGAGTTGCCACAGTAAAAAGAGCCTAGTCACAGTAGAGAACATACACCAACATTTTTTGTGATTATTATTGTTGCTCTTGTTCAGATATAAACAGCTCCAGTGACCTTTCATTGCCTCATCCTTTCCAACCACCCCTACTAGAGCTTGGTGTACTGGAAGTGTCTAAGCATGAATGTGAGCATCTTGGTGGTTGCAGCTGCTAGTACAATAGGATTAATTTGCCATCCACCAACTCTAATGCCCTTCTGTTTCATCTTCTTTCCCCACCAGGGGCAGTGGTGACAGCATCTGTTCCACTGTTATTTTAGTGGCGCCTTTCGTGCTGTTATAGTTAAGGGTCTGTCAGCATTTCCATTACACACACACATGCATTTCTTGAGGAAAGGAATGGCTCAAATCAGCCTCCAGAAAAAAAAAACAAAAACCAAAACAAACAAACAAACAAAGCATTTGTATGTTTGTTTTTGTGTGGTATTAGTTGAGAAAAAAAAATGGAGATACAAGAGACTCCAAGTAACCTATACTGCATTTAGCAATGGCAAATAATGGTGAAAGTTGATTTGGAATGTTTTATAATCACAGAGAAAGCAACAGTGCCGAGAAGACAAAGGAACAAAACCTAAACGAGGTAATTGTTCCCTACCAAGCACCTTCTACTACTTTTAAAGCACCTCAGGCAAGATTCAATAAGCAGACCAGCAATTGTGGGTGACCAACTCTAAATACATAGCTGGAGCCACAGATTTCTACATTGAGAGTGGTAATCACAGAGTCACAGAATGGTTTGGGTTGGAAGGGACCTTGCAGACCATCTTATTCCAAGCCTCCAGCCATGGGCAGGGACACCTTCCACTAGACCAGGTTGCTCAAGAGCTCCATCCAGCCTGGCCTTGAACACTTACAGGGATGGGACATCCACAACTGCTCTGGGAAACACTCACAGTAAAAATTTTCCTCCTACAGTCTAATCTAAACCTACTGCCTTTCGGTTTGAAACCATTCCTTCCTTTCCTATCACTGCAGCCTCTTCTAAAAAGTCCTTCTCCATCTTTTCTGTAGGCTCCGTCCAGGTACTGGAAGGCCACAGGTCACCCTAAAGTCTTCTCCAAGCTGAACAATCCCAATTATCTCAGCCTTTGCTTGTAGGAGAGGTGCTCCATCACTCTAATCAGCTTGATGGCCTCCTCAGGACTTACTCCAACAGATCCATGTCCTTCTTGTGCTGAGAACCCCAGAGCTGGACTCAGTACTCCAGGTGGGGTCTCACCAGAGTGAAGAGACAGAACAAGAAGAACATGTTTTCTTGCAGGCAGTCAAGAACACCAAGAGATAAAAGAACATCTCCCGCTGCCAGGAGTGGTTAGAGAACTTATAGGTGGATATTCCCAGCCTCTCTGATATGTGTGGGATACAAAAGGTAACACTCTGCAAGACACAGGCTCATCTCACTGGTGCTTTGTGGGAGCTGTTGCCCACACACACATCTGACTCACGAGCATTGCTTTCTATCCACAAAAGAAACAGACAAAAAGCAACTGCTGGGGCAATTACAGAACAGGTCAGCTCATTTCAGCAAAGAAAACCCTCTGGAAGGTGATAGGTGTGAGGTTAAGCTACTTAGGGCTCCTTCACAGACCCCACAGATGGTTTCTCTCCTCAAGGTCTGCCAGACTTTCCACGTGAAATTATTGTGCATGCGTAGGTTTCCACCTAGACCAAGAGAACTTTGAACTAGCAGAACTCATCTGAATTCTCAAAATAAACCCCCTCTTCTTTGGCATGCTTCACGACTGCAGGCAGGTATGACTTCTGCAAGGAAGTAGGAATTATGTTTTTCCAGAGATCTCTCCTTACAGAGACAAATTAACAGAAAATTTAGAGGGTGAACACAGGTCTTTCCTAGCACTAGAGTACTCACTGTAGAATTGATAAAATCTGTAATGCCAGATGTGAGTATCCCCCCATTCCTACCAACACCCTACCATTTACAGCACTTTCTGCAAATCTCTCCAGCATTTTGAAGTAATAATGATGATTTGTCTTGCAAAATACACAGACAAAATAGATTGGGAGTTAACTGGGGATTTTCAAACTCACAACATACTAGGAGGGTAAAAAAACAACAGTTAAGCAATTAATTTGGAGGCAAGGCTTTGAAGCAATGCAGATTTCTTTAGTCACAATCACGGTAAGCACAGTCCAGTCTCTGTGATTCAAAATGGATTAATAACATGATGTTTCTTTTTCAAGTTACATTATCAAATACCTAGGTGTCCTTTGTCACATCACTTAACTGCTCTGCATTTCAGCATCCTCATCTGTGAAATGGAATAGGTAATTAAACACTCATGAATGCTTTGGGACTCTTTGGTGGAAAGAATTATTATGGTGTCTTATTACTGTGAGACAACATGCAATTGTCTCAGGTCTCTGTAACAGCTGAGCCTAAACAGAAAAGGAAGAAAAATCTAAAAGCTCCACTGAGATCTTCTGCCCTATCCTCCGCAAGATGTAACTACTACTTCAGTCCATTTTCCATGCTGAAGAAATTGCTCTGAGGTTGATCATGCTGTGAAAATATCATCATGTTGCAGGACTTTCAAAACTAGTCTGAGAAAGGATAAAAGAAATAACACGTCTCCCAGAAATATTGCATCCATGGATGGTAGGAATTATTTAAGAGATGAATGAAAAGAGAAAACTCAAAAGAAGAACATGCAATATAAAGCCCTCCCATCAGGAAAAAAAAAAAACAACAAACAACCAAAAAAAAAAGGAAACAAAAAAACCACAAAAATCTAAAAGCAGCAGAAACCCACTCCCCACTGTAAAGACAATTTCCCAAAAGCTCACAGCAATGAAAAACATTTTATATTGCCCCAAATCATGCCAACAGAGAGATCTAGGTGGCTACTGCCCACCTCACAGCACTGAAAAAGCAAGTGCCCAGTGGGTATCATTCTCCATTATCTCTCAAACCTTTGCCACCAGTGTACAGATAGAAGCGACGGAAAAATGAAAAGTGTGTATATTGTAAGCGTTGGTTAAACAACCCCACAGTAATTCTTATTTGCTGGAGGTTTTAGAGAGCAGATGTAGGATTGGCAGGGGCTGGGAGCTGGCTATATTGTTCTAGCACATTTAGAGCCAACACGGAAAGAACACGGAAAGCTGCATTTTTTTGTGTGTATGCATGTGAATGTCTGTGTGTACGTGCATGTGTGTGTGTTTGCCTTTTGCCATCAGCTCATCTAAGGTTTCTTGGATTCACACTGACACAAAAAAAAAAAAAAAAAAAAAAAAAAAGCTAGGTTGGTTCTCTTCCAAAAGAAATATGACTTATATCAGCTGCTGCATGAGAGTCTCTCAATTGCCACTACTAAGCTGCCTATTTTGCAGTAGCAAGTGGCCATGTGCTGTAACACACTGATTGCCTGCTTTGGTGGTATCGGTTGCTAGAATAAGGGCAAACAAATGGGGAACCAAATATAAAAAGCAGCCAGCAGCACTGAAGAAGCATTACAGCTGCCAGGCAATAACTTAGATAGTTACAGCTGCCATCACCTAGTTCACGCAAGCTTTTTAATATCTTTTGGCAGCGCTTGGTGTCACAGCACAAAAGGAAAGTTGGCACTTCCTAGCATACTTTGTTTGACATAACTGTGGGCAGAACCCAGCTGATACCTTCATCAATGTGTGTGTGTTTGCTCTTAAGGTACGTTTTAGCAGATCAAACATTGTTTTTCTCTTTCTGTTGCACACACCACGGTTAAATCATAGGTTGGGAACCACACCAGATAAATGGGAAAGAGCTCACTAAGCTGCAGCACACGGCCAGTCCCAGCAGCACCTCAGATAAGGAACACAAAAAAACCCTAAAAAAAAGAAAAATATAGTACAGCAGGAGGGGCTGTGGAGGGAGGTTTAAAAAAAAAATAAATATACTGCTTTGCCAAAATGTTCTCCTGCCTCGCCAGTAGCAGCAGCAGCCTCAGAGCCAGGCCAGATTCTCTTCTCCATTTACCGTACTTATAAAAAACCCACAAGCACAAACACATAGACCATCACATACACATAATTAAAGCATCGACATCCCTTACTGTGATTTACAATCCACACCACCAGAAGTACACAGGCGCTCCCAGGATTTCATCAATGTCTCATCTGGTGCTCTTGGCAAACCCAACCTCTTCCTTAGACACAGCGCATGCTGCACCTCGCTCTCTCAGAAATGGGGATGCAGAGCTCTTCCCCTTATGTGAACTAGGGAAGACAAGCACTAAATGTGTCAGCACTGGGTGATTTGCTGCTGTGGGACCTCATTTTGCAGGAGATTAATAAAAGACTAGCCTGCAGCATTGACTCTTGAGACTGCTTTCTATCATCACAAGCCTTCTATGTGGCCCACGAATTTGGGTTACAATATTGTACAAGGAACTGGACAGCCTCTGCATAATGATCTTATTTTACAGCTCTTAAAAACAAATACACAGAGGGAGAAGATTTTTGCCCCCAGGAGCATTCCATTACAAAACAAGCCCGTAAGCCTCTACCTGAAATCAGCCCAGGGTTCTAGTAATGTATTGAGTTAGTTTATTTATAATTCATCACATTAAATAAATGTACTTATCTTTTAGGCCTCTGGCACTTGAACAGCGTCAAAAAGCTACAGTATTGAAACAAACAGGTTTACAAGAATTTTCAGGTGTAAGACCACCATGAAGAGTAACAAGCTGACAGGAAGAAAAAAATGAGAGATCAAATATCAACTATAAATATCTCCATTTGAAAATTAGGAAACTAAGGCACATAGATGTGAGATGGTTGGTCCAAGCCTGACCCAGACAAGAGGGACAGAAGGCTGGTCATCCTGAGTTCACATTCAACACCTCACCCCCACAAGCCAATTGCACCCCTGAACAACAGTGTGAAGTGGGTTTCCCTTCAGGAAGAAGTAGAGTCCTGCCCAAATCCAGCTGCAGTTCCATGCAAGCTGAGGGCTTTTGCTGAATCCAACCCCAGAAACACCAAAGGGGTATTAAGGAAGTGCTTGCATGTTTTCCTGACACATTGTATCTATAGTGGAATATATATTCTTTGGGTAAACCAGATATTGACAATAAAACGTAAAGGCAGGTCAAGAATCACACCAGTCTGATTTATTTAAAGCTGATCTAGGAGCAAACTGTTTTAGTGGCAACAGACAGGACAAGTGAACTGACTGTGGCTAGGAATGAATAAAATGCATACAGTGGCCCATGGGAAGGACAAGAAGTTTTACTTTGGGACCCCTAGATGATCCTTTTGTGGTAGCAGAAAAGGGAAGCCGATCCATAAAACATGCACATGTCCCCCCAGAATGGTCCAGGCTATGAATATATTTTGGAAGCTCCTAATACGCTGCATAAAGAAACAATCATTCATGTACACGCACACAAAAGGACAGTCCCAGATTTACAGCCACCCACCAAGGTAGAACAGGTGGCTGTAATGTAATAAAAATGTATTGCAAGGAACTTGTCATGAATTTTAAAAACAAAGACGCCTACAGACATAATAAAATTGATGTGACATTCAGTTAAAGCTAAAGCTTTCACCTATCTTAATAAAATGACAATGCAGGGGAATTCAAGGAAAGGGAGCATTCCCATCAGCCCTCACAGAACAAAGTGTTTCTCTCCATTTGTGCAAATAACGTCATTGATCTCATCAATGGCATGGCTTACACATGGGTAGGAAATCAGGACCAGAGATACCCAACAAAATCACCCCAGACAACTGCTGCAGAAAAGAAATGCCTCAAGGTCCTGGCAAAGAAAGCCAAGACCTTTCCTTCCTCTACCACAGGATATTGCATCTTCTTTTCCTTGATTATTTTAAACATTTCAGGGGAGCTAATACCGTTAGCCAAGAATTGCTTCCTCTTTTCCTCGATTGTGTTTTTAGTGGCAGCACATGAATTTGGAAATACTGGAAATCCAAGTTATTTCTCAATAGCTTGGGCACAATAAACTGACAGATTCCCCTGAGAACCCCAAAAACTAAAGTGGAAAAAGAAAGAAAACCTGGTTTAAATTTTGCAGGCAAGGTATATCCAGCTCTATTAAGATGCAGATCAACAAGTTAGCCAGTCTGATAGCAGGTTATCATATATTTTAACTGGGGGGGAAAAAACACAGACAGGTGCCATGGGATAGAGAACAGAAGGAGACTGGGATAAAGAATGAAACAAGGATAACCAATTATGATAGACTGGTTTCCTTGGTAACTATGTTTATAACTCTAATATGTTGCTATTCTTTTAGCAATGAATGTAAAGGTTTGGTACAAAGTTTCAGTGTTCAGGCATAAACCAGCATTTGTTCCATTGGTAAAGCTGAATCCATGCCTTAACACAAGACAACGAACATCAAAAGATTTGTAAATGCTTTTAAATAGCTTCCAAATGTTTATAAACTTTCTCCTAAGGACAGGTGAGCTCATAGTGTTGAATTTCTATTCCCGCATCTGGGCCTGGCTATTTGTAATTACTTCATGATCTTTGTGCCTGGAATAACACTCCAGCTCGCGAGACGGCAGGCGCAGGGGAAAAGGAGAGAAAGAGGAGAAAAAAAACAAAAACAAAACAAATGAGAAAACCTTGGGAATTATATTTGAGTTGTTGAGCAGTTTAAGTGCATGTGACCTTTATTGAATGTTGCCATAATTGTACATGGCATCCTGACTGCTTCCAAATATTATGTTGGTAAACAGCCCGTTCATTTTGAAAATTTACTTGAATTTCCACTACTGTCTGAAACTGAGGTCTTTTGATACCTCTCACTGCCATTTTGACCATTTTGAGAAGTCCATTGACATTCTAGTATAAATTGCACCTGTCCTATAAAGAGTCCCCACAAGGAGTCACTTTAAAGAAGTAACTGGGGGCAGCACCTAAATGAGGGGTGTGGGCACCCTGCTGTTATGAATCTGTGATCCTGATAGCAGGTCAGGCACAGGAACTGTCTCCCTCCCTCCACATGTTCCCAGCTTTTCCCTCAGTGATTTCCAGGGATGGAGGACAAGCATAACTGATGCTCAGTTTGTACATGGAAAGAAATAATCCTTCTGATGAACTACACTCTGAGATGGGGGCTGCCTGTGTGCCTGCATGTGTGAAATGCAAGCCTTCCTTGCCTGACTGAAGCAGGCTTTTCAGTTGGTGCTCAGCTCTGACTAATGGAAGCACTACAGCTCTAGCATTATAATGCTCACAAATTTTACCCTCTGCTGTCTCTTTAGGCCATTGCCCCAAAGGCTTTCATGTTCCTAAAGCTGTCATTTAAAACATTTGTGAATCAGGATGTGTGGACAATAGAAGAAGCTGGTAGAGCCAGGGAGTGCAGATGTGAAATAATTTAATCAACTGCAATTTTTCCATTTACTTCAATGGGCTTTGGATCACCCGCCTCATGAGTGGAACATGTATTGAGGAGGAAGCAACCCGAGCCAGATAAAGAGCCAAGATACCAAAGTAACAGAGTTCCACCAAACAAGAGAGTCCACAGCAGCTGCAGCTTGAGATGTATGATGTAAACATGGATCTAGACTCAGCTAGCAGACTGGGAAAAGGACTGAAGAGAAAACAGAAAATAAGCAAGGATTTAGGCATCAAAAAACAGAGCTGTATGAGTTACTACTAAGATTCTTTTTGTGATAGGAAATGTTACATAAAGTACAAGCAATATTCAAAGGGCTTTACAGAATTTATATGACGAGGAAATGAAGGCACAAAAAAAAAACAAAGTGAAAACCTCAGAATACAGAATTTTTTTGCCAAATCAGAAAGAAAAAATAAAAAAGCCTGAAGCTTTTTATTCCAGATATGACATAAGCATCAGGCTATGATACTCATTGTAATAGTTATATCACACTGTGGTGCTGAGATCATTGTGGGCTAGTTGACAATGCTTGCCCTAATTGGTGCCATTAAGTAATAAAATAATAATTGTACCTCAGATCATTGGCACTTCAGAAATGGCCGTTTCCAAGCACAAACGGTGGTGTGTCCCTGTGCACAGTTCAGTGCTGAAATGGTTAACACCATGTATTATGTGTCAGTAATGAAAACTAGCACTCAAGCAAGGAAATTCAAAGCTAAGGCTGACACATCATCGTTAACGCAGCCCTTTGTGCTTAGCTACCACAGGAGTCTTGGAGCAGCACATGGTGTTGTACCCCACACAATATGTGCTACTACAATACCGCATTCACAACACAATGAATTGAGGTCAAGTGAGTGACCTTAAAAAGAGCTTTCTTTTATTTCTTTAAAGAAACACCCCATGATATGTAGGAGCCCATTAAACAAAGCTGCAAGAAGATACAGTAAACTTTAATTAGCAGTGAAGGCAATAACCTCACTTTATACTTCATAATTTCTCCCACCATGTTTTATTACATGGAACAGTCATTTTAGTACCTTTGTACCTAAGGCAGCATCCATGTGGTGTGGAAAGGGATGTGTTGTTGGATATTTATTGTAATGGGGCTTCATGTGGTTGGAGGTCAAAGTGTAGGACTTTCATTTGTACATCACTGCTCTACTATCTGCTCATGTCTCTGGGTAACCTGATGTTCAAACCTTTTGTAAGGCAATTGCTGAGGAGGTTGTTCTTATTGTTACGAGAACTTGGAGAAAGGATGCTGGGCCCTGGCTTCGGCACAAGCCCACTGTGTGACATAGGGTACTCCGCCAAAATTTTTTCTCACACTGATCTCAGAATCTTCCATTTTTAGGGGACTCAGGTGCATCTCCTAGGGTACTGGTCTCAGAAAGCCTGGGAATCAGTAGTTCCTGTTGACTTCTCAGGACCATTCAGAACCAAGCTTGGAAAAATCACAAATTCATCTCACAAATTACCTACAATATTGAAATCTTGCCTTTTTTCCTCTCTGCCCATCAAAACATCCCACATTAAGATGGAATTATATTTTCCTAGCAGCTGGCAGTCTGAAAGGAATACTGTTAAACTTTTCTTTGTCCTTTTTATGTTAACTATCTGATAATGGAGCAGAATAACTGAACTCCCTGGACACTGTCTGCACTTCACTGGTAGAAAACTCAGTGCTTCTGGACAACAGTGCTTGGAAAGCTATAAACCGGCTGCATGGCAAAGATATAAGCCTCAGAATACCCAGAAGTCTTTTGGCACATCAATCCATTGCATTACATTTTGCCCAGTTCCCACAATTTTCTTTCTATGCATGGCTAGAAAATGCCACCTTGAAAAGACCCAATGGGGATTGAGTACTTTTGCCCCAGCAGGCATCCACACACTTCCATCTACCTCAGAAGATCAGCCAGGTCTTATAGGTACCTTTAGAACATCTGCTGGAAGGGCCTTCCATAGAAAACCATCTCCACAGAACTCTCCATTTCCTACATACCAGGGCAGAGGAGGAAGTCACGCCTAGCCGTAACGGCAGCATTGGATTCCTATTACGTGTTTCACAGTGTTTGATACACAACCTTCCTTTCCTAAGTAGGTGTGCTAACTAGTGTGCTACACAGTTAGGCTATCCTCACATCCTTTTACTATCCCCATTAATCCTGAATTTTACAACAAGAATTGTTTCTAGAAGAGGCACGAAGAGTGTCTTCTCCTCTCATCCTGTCTAGACCAGCTTGATGTGCAGGATCTAATCCTACCAGAAAGGAGATGAAGGAATTAAGGCAGGGGAAAAGGAAAGTGAACTCCCATGTTTTGGATGAATGTACAAACCAGTAAAGTATCAGACAAATACTGCTGTCACCTTGTTGGTTCTTGAGAGAAAAGTCAGACACTGAGCTAAGCCCAGGTCCAGGGTGAGAGTGCCAGTTAGAGTCTGTGCCTGGAGGGCAGCACCTTGCAATGGTCTGTCCCTGGCCAGCTCCTGAACTCCATCTAGATGTTATCACAAACCTGCACACCTACCTTCAGGCTGCCAATCTCGCCGTGGGCACCGGGCCACTGAAGAAAGGTGTTGTGAAACTCACTACTGTGGCACTCTGTATTGTATCTGTGTGGTGGGGCCAGGAGACTTGCCAGAACTGGAACAGAAAATGAAAATATTCTGGAGGGATAAAATACATCAGCTCAAATCTATCAGTGCCTTAGCTGAGACTTAAATACTGGATCAAGCTCTTCTTCTTGGAGCTTATTAATTTTTCTTGTATACATGGTTGCAAACAAAATTCTGCTAATAAGGGTGGGACAATTTCTCTCAACACAATCCTTAAGAGGTGAGGCATCTTCACCTCCCTCTGACCTAGAAAAGCAGCACTCTTGAGCATCTGGATGGCTACACACCACAATGAGCATGTCAACACATGTAGACCTGCCTTAGCAGCAGGAGACAGCAGAGTTGCTGCATGCTCCCAGCAGCACATCCTCAGTGAAAGCTGAGCTGGAGGCTCTGATCCAGCACAGGCTTCTCAATTGCCTGCAAAAGTAGCTTTGTTTGAGCACTTTACAACAGCCTACCCACACAGTGACGAACACACAGGAAATTGCCACAACTTTATGACACAGGAAAGGGCAAAACCTGGACAACCCAACAGAGAGACAAGAGGTGCATTCATATGGAAGCGAAGGAGAAAATTCAGCAGAATTAACACAAGATGCATTTCTTTCATAGGTTAGGCAAAAGGGGCAATAACAATTAATGGTAGTTCCACTTATCTGGTTAATTTTTCCCACTTTATGAAAGACACCACAGTGACTCACCGAGTGCCATATGAAAGTCCTGTTGGGATAAACCTTTTAAAATCTGTGTTGTGTGCCTAAATCTTTGTTTCAATCCCAGCAGCCCAAGTACCCAGACAGCACTCTCATCTTGCTCTACAAAAAAACATTTTAGAACTTGGAAAGAGTAACAAGAACACCAAACAAATTCTACTATAAAAGAATATTATCAATAATTCCCTTTCACACAACACTTTTATTCCTAGAAATTATCAAAATATGCTTGTTTGGATTTATCCTCGATGCAACACTACCAAATCTGTCTGCAACAAAATTATATCAGGTGTGATTTTTGGCCCTAGGGCAGCATTCAAGAAAATTTCAGTGCATTGAGGCTTAAATCCACCAAAAGGAGAAACAACCAATCAGCTCCAGAAATTCCAGGGATGCCTTCATCTCTGTGTTTTCCCTGTGTTTTTATAGAATTTTATTACGTATGAGTTACAAATGTGGGAAAACATTAAAGTTGAGCCAACTACAAAATAAGCTAATATCTTGTGTTTTCTAAAAAATGCAAGCCTAATTAGAGTTTAGGTAATTAAAGCCTTCACAGTTATAAAAAATACAATACATTCATTTATGCAAATCTGCCACTGAGTGTGATTTCAGTAAAATACCATGTAATGTGCATAACGTCAGAATTTTGCTTTCAATTGAAACGTCTGCAAAGCAAGTTCCCTTCCTAAATTTCAGGCACATGCACTGTAATTCTCTTGCATTATGGATTTAAAACTCAGATTGCTTTGTCTTCATTTAAAAATGATTAGCAGTTTACATCGGATTTATGTGCTGGCATAGCCTTTGTATCATTGAACAACTACAAGCTGATTTACAAAAAGCCCAGATACACTATGTGTATATCTATGTAACTACAAAGTAATATGTGATGGCAGGCATAACCAGCAGACATAATTTATAATTAAGTGATTAGCAATATAAGCCACTATTATTAATTAATGTGTAATGCTGACATTGTGCTTGGGGCTGTATAAACTACAAGTGTAAGGCAATCTCTGCCTTGGAGTGGCAAGAGGCTAAAATGACAGGCGACGTCTCCCAGTCCCACAGCTTCTGGAGAGCTGGGAGAAGGCAAGACCCAGCAGGAGTCCTGAAGCCAGTTCAGCACAGCTGGAGTGGCTCAGCCAGCCACAGGCCACTGCAGGCTCCCAGAGCCACCAGCACCTCTGAAATTACAGCAGTGGCTAAAGCTGAGAGTCCTTTTCTCTAGTCCGAAAGTGATCAAGAGCAACACCAAATGCATAAAGGCTCTCCAACCTTTATAACCCTGGAAAAAATGCAGTAAAAATACAAAGAAAGGTAGACCTGGTGTCTTTGCCTCTTGCTTGCCGGGGAGCAAGTGGGGAGGAGTTTCTTTGAGAGCTCCACTGGTGACTTTTTTCTCCACTCTGTCACTCCACAGAGTTGAGATTAGCTCTTGAAAGCAAAAACCTGACCATGTTTCCTAAAAGGTCAAGAAATATTCACCGCATATGAGGTCCCCCCAAAACTATAACAGCTAGTTCTCATGAAAAACCACCTAATGCACATCTACACAGAGAAATGAGGAAGGTGGCTCAGAAACAGTCTGAAAAGTGAGATGCCACAACCAAAGAAGTTAATCAGGACATGTAGGAGCACAAGATCACTAAATATTTGAAGGAAACATGACTTTCCAGGTAGATTACATGTTTGGGTTTGATCTTTTCTTTCCAATTTAGATTGAGATTTTAACAGAAGCAGCACATTATAGAGCTATTTCTAGTTCACAGCACTCACAGTATTGCTCTGAAAGTAGTCACATTTCCTTGAATCCAGAAGTCCAAAAGATATGAAACTTCTTGCCACAAATGAGTACAGCTCCAACAATGGTAAACACCCAAGAAGGAATGAATATCCCCTTCCATATAAAGAAGGGTGGAGAGAGATTTCAATACCTGCCCTATGAATTAGCCAGGTGAAGTTTACAGTAACTAAAATTGGGGTTAACATTTTTGGGGGGTAATTAGACTTTGAAAAAAAACATGTCTAACAGATACTGTCATTAGTTTTGAAAATCCTCTGTTTCTTTCATGCTCAGCAATCTAAATGGGAAAAAATCCAGCCTGGAAGTGTCCTTCATCATTATTTACATAGAGCCTTACCTGCTCTTTTGTTGATAAATTGAAAAGCTGTATTTGCAGCAAAATAATGATAATATACAGCTGCACAGGCAGATTATGAAAAGCCAAGCAACCAGACAATTATTTCCTGTGCCACTATAAGACAGGCACTAACTTTCTTTACATCAACAAGTTTTAAAACTGTCACGCAGCTTTTAATTACCATTAATAAGGTAGAGATAAAGCCCTCTGGGTCTTAATCCCATCATTGTGGTGTCGTAAGTTAATGATATGTTAGCCAGTGCTTTGTATCACCAGCTTACAGAAGGGTCAGGGGGAATATTTCATCCTAGGCCATCAAGACTGTATTCCATGGGTAACCTCTAACCTGTTGGGGCTGTCAATCAATGAGTACTGTGCATGAACACCATGCTCCTGGTAAATCTCCTTTCACACCTAAGAGTTTTGTCAGTCATCATCCATTATTAACAGTTCTTTCAGTTGCTACACCTAGACTTCAGTTGCAAGATCTTTTTAGGAAAGCAGAGGGTGATGGGCTATTGATCTTATCTCAGAGAATTAGGGATCTACTCATGGGCTTGGCTAGCTGATGGCACTGTGAAAGGCAGAAGATTGTCTGACTTGCTTTGAAAGACCTCAGAAGGTTACAAGAACACAAGAACTGTAAGAAATCTGTAAAATATTGAAGAGGCTACCAAGGAAACAGCTTCAGATGAATTTAGCTAAGAGATGAACCAGGATCATAAAAGTCAGGTCATGGAAAGTTGCTGGGCCCCAGTAATGAGCAGGACCTCTAAAAGGTATTGTCACACAGATAATAGAGATCTGCATCCAACCTACCACAAGATTCATTGGCACTTTGATCAGATCTATGTCTCCTGTATAGGTAAGGGCAAACAAAGAATCCAAAGGAAAGGCCATTTTCCCTAGCTTGCTATTGAAGTCATTTTACAAAAAAAAAATACTCTGGAGACCAGGGGCTCTGTTGAATAGTTTTACATAGGAAATAGGACTGGAAGAGTCCTCCCAGGTCATCCCCTGCTACGTCTGACATATCATATCTCATTGATATCACATCACAATCTCATTGATAAATTTCTCAAGTTTTTTTCTTGAAATCAGGTAGTTTTCTTGCCCCTGTGACTCCTATTGGAAAGCTGCTCCAAAACTTCACATTATTAAAACCTTCATCCCCTTTCCAAAGAACATTTATTCAGTTGGAACAATTATCAGTTTTTCCTATGGCATTCAATACACCCTTAATTTAACCAGTTCTCTCTCACCACTTACCCTGATAATATATTTATAGGGAGAAATATACCTCTACTCAGTTTTAGTTTTGCTAAACTAAAGACACAGTCTTTTATCCCCCATTTCCTATGTCAATTTGATTTCCCTCCTTCTGGAGTCCGTCTTTTTTTGGATATCCCCAGTGCCTTGTACAAAAGTAGTCAGGAATCCCACATGTTTCCTGTTCCTGATGCAACATCCAGGAGAACATCTCAGGGAATACTTCCCTGCTGTTGCAGAGCCTCAGCATTTGTCAGTCATTGGGAGATTCAGCAAAACACTTCTCTCTTACTTCCAGCTGATGAGCCTCCTGCTCAGAGCAAAAAAAACATCTGCATGACCTTGTGGTTTATTAGTACTTCATTTTATCCGTTTTCCATTTCTCCTGTTGTCAGGGTCAGTCCTTCTCTGAACTGTCAAGGCCTCTCAGCTTTCTGTCTCTTTATAGACTTCGTATTTGCACAGATTTTCTGCTGTGCCTACAAATAAAAATGTTCAGATAGGTCAAAAGACTGATCATTAATAAACTTTCCTAGTTACTGTTCTTGCCCCTTGGCAGTTCTTTTAGCTCAGTTTCCAGCAATCTTTCCGTAGCCATTTCTTTACATTTACTGTGCCATATCTTCTCCAGGCCAAATTATTTTCTTCTGTATACCACTGTATTAAACATTTTATAGAAAGCTTGATGAACTAGAACTACTATATTTCTCTTGGTCACAAACTGAGGGAAATCTCTCATAACAATGTAGCACAATTTATCTTTTGTAGGTATCTACTGCTGTAGCATTTGTTAATTAATCTTCCTTTCAACAGATCTACACAAAGTTCAGTGTCTAAGTATTATAATGCCAAAAAAGGTCAGCTGCCCCTAATCTCACTCTGCTAGAAACAAAGATCTTAAAAACTTAGTGACATTACTTTGTGCAAAAAAGGATGTAAGAGCTGACCTGCCTTGGAATATGAACCATTATGTAAACCCATAAATATAAGATCATTTACAGAGATTGAAAGGATTTGCCATCTCAGAATTATGACACTGTTTATCTAGAATCAAAAGAGGTTGAAATGTCCCAACAGCCTTTGATATGTTTTGAAGTCTATGGCAGGAATTATCATTGGTCACTGTTGTTGAGCTAAGAAAACACCATTTAGTTGCATACAGCTACTTGCCCTGGAGTGTGCAACGAGAATATAGAAAAATTTACTGTGTCGTTATAAATCATCTTTAACTTCGTCTCAGCAAATCCCAGGTGCCACCCCCTCTCTAGTTATGACCTTGTGTTCTGTAGGACAGTAACTTCAAAATTACAAACATGCACTGAGCCCATGCTGCTATGGGCCTTTTCACTCTGCTACTCATGATGTCAATGGAAGCATAATAATATGGACAACTGGCTGAAAATTACATTCCTTTGTGAACTCCACTGTCTCACCAGGTCAATTTAATTATTCAGACAAGATTAACAAAGAGAGGAAGAAGTCCCATCACTATACCCCAAACCCTGTACCAACCACATCCTTCTGTTAGGAGAGAGGATGACTTTGACTAAAACAGAGCAGAGAGACTTACAGTGGGATTCTGGATGTCCTTCATGACATTGGGGAAGTCATTTGAGCTCTTTGGGCCTCAGTTTCCCCACCTGTAAAGTCTCCATCATGACAGTATACATAATCACAGACACATTCTGAGCCTTTTAGATCCTTAGGTGAGAGTTGCTAGAAACTATTATTGATTCAGTAAGTGTGTTAAGAAGCAAGAATTCTGATATTCAGCTGAGTCAATAAGGCTCTCCCTCATATAAAGGTCTCAGCACAGTAGTTCTTAAGGGTTTAAAGAGCCTGACTTGCAGCCTTGTTGATGTAGCTTGGAAAAACAGCAGCAAGGTGTACAACATAGTATGTGTTGACACACTTGTCACTGGAAGCCAGTAGATTTAGGTGAACATTAAGGTGACAGCAGACAGATACCCCAAACCCTGACAGAACTAAACAGTAGGAAATGTTTTAGCAAAAATCTGGCATTTGCCTACAGGCCCAACACTACGAAATGCAGGGCACTGTTTCTATGACAGCCATTCACCTAACCCTCTGTACTGATTCACTCAAAGCTGCCTGAACAGTCTAAAACATTATCCTTACAGCTATATAATTTCTTTCTTCTTAGTTTCTTCTTAAACTTCTCAGACCTGAGCTTGTATGAAATCCAAGAGAAGTCACCAAAAACTCAGCATCTAACCTGCAAACCCGTGCAGTATGCTTGACTGTCTTCCTGCTAAGTGTGCATAACTCCTGTTGTCCAGCCTTCTCTAGAGAAAGAGGACAAGAGGAAAGTTCATTGTTTCCTCAACAATTTGCAAGAATATCTGAATCAAAAAATGAAGTTTTGTCATTTGCATGGCAAAGAGAGCAGGAAAAGAGAGGAAGTATTGTTAGGTATTGGTAATGTAAAAACATAAGTATGCTGTTATTTATGTAATTAGTTATTGCTTTCATTATGGGTGCAGTCTTAATGGTTATAGTATTTATGTATAATTACCTTAATATTCACTGAAATTTCCAAGTAGCTCCCTAATTAACTGTCTCAAATATATAATTACATTGCATCTTTACGCAAGACTTGCCTAATTAATGTAGTTACACCACTTCTTTGTGAATGTGCATTA
Organism: Parus major; assembly: GCF_001522545.3. Taxonomy (NCBI): domain Eukaryota; kingdom Metazoa; phylum Chordata; class Aves; order Passeriformes; family Paridae; genus Parus; species Parus major. The sequence goes on from NC_031770.1 coordinate 21,198,874, forward strand.
TTAAATGCTCTTAGCATCATTCTTCTGACTTCTTGTAATTCACTCTTTACAAAAATTAAGACCCTGAATTAGAAACCTTCATGAGCAACCAGCTCCAAAAGCAAGCGCCAGATGATCTTTTCTTAACAAAAAACAAATCTTAACTAAGCCTCATTACCACTCCTTTTAATAAAAGCTTTCCATCTGGATCTGAAAGAAATCCCAGGTACCATTGTCTTTTAAGAGGGCATAGAAAACATGTTATACGTACATTTAAAGAGGAGAAGACTTTGCTGCCATCAAGGGTCCAAACTCCTGGACTTCCTAACTCATCTGATAAGCCCATCTAGCAAAGGCATCAGGTGACTGCTTGATAGCACCCCAATCACTTGACAGCATCAGGTGGCATTTTCAAAATACAAAAAAGTAACGAGATTTTGGAAGACTGTCATTATCCTCCAAAACCATGTGTGACATGGTTTAAATCAAGAACTTTAAAATCCTTTTTCCCAGGTGTTCCACCTCTGTGCTTGGCACACTGCAAGCCGCTCTGAATTGCCTTGCATTTCACAAGTTACCAGTGTCTCACAGCTTGGGGGCTTTTCTGTTGAATTCAGCTCCCAGCTGAAATGGTAAGCTGGGAAAAGGACTGAATGCCACCATCGACCAACAATGCATGTGAAGGGGAAGTTTCTGCTGTGAAGAATTTAATTGCATTTATAGATTGAATTCCTCTGATCCTCAGCATCCTGGGCAGCCCGGGTGGTGACCAGAGAAGAAGATTAAGAAGAAATTTTGGAGTCTTTTCCTGTGGCAAGATTTTTCTCAGGCATCATTTATGCCCACATTCACATATTGGACGTTACCAAGCTGCTGAAGTGGCAGAGGTTAGGCCAGACACGATTTCTCTAACCAGGAGTAGATGTACTGGGAAGTAGCAGAGCCATGGATACATCACGCAGAGAGAATCTAGTTGGCGATAAGAACATGACAAGCCTTATAATGTCTTCCAGCAGCAACGGACTCAACCTAGTTCAGCTTGTTCAAAGGCAGCACATTTTTCACATCCTGGGTCTTTTGAAGAACAATAGGGGCAATTCACCACATTTTCCAAGTATGTATGTAATACTTAAAGCATTACTCCAACAGGTGCGATTTGGAGAAAATTTTCCCAAGTGTACTTGTAGACACTACAAGTGCTTCAGCAAGTGGCATCCACCCTTAAACTGAATGAAGTGGGAGAAGAAACATGCTTCAAGGACATTTACTCAGAAAATGTTCACTTGCAGAACTGAGGGGAAAGCTGACACAACTATGACAAAGATAGTTGCTGTCAGTTCCAAATAACCTGGTTTTTACATTAGTTGTCCCTTTCCAATGTGAAATTCGACTTGACACATATTCATGGCAACTAAATCTCAGAGGTAAATTGGCAAAACCTTGAGGTTAGGGTTACATGTACTTACCTTTGCAAAGTTTGCAGTAACGGGCTGTCAAATACAAGGATTGTAAAGGATTTTACAAGTATGTAAAACTAAGCATCTCATCCCATTTCAGCTCCAGGCACAGTCACTACATACTAGCACCAGGATATACCACACATAAACCATGCCATACAGGAAGAGAACCTGACCCTGATAAGTCTGCTTGCATATAGATAGAATTACTTTGGTAAGCAAAGAGTCACCATGGCTGAGCTTTAAGAGGCAGGCTGATATTTTCAAGTGTAGAAATACATAGTTAGGCACCTTAATAGATAACCTGACTTTCAGAAGCTAGAATAAGAGCTGCTGTGTGCATCTTCAAATATCCTGCCCTAAGCCTGTGTATTTTGGCCATTTAATAAGTACACCATGTTTTTCCATAGAAGTCTATAGTCCTAAACTACCTATATCAAACAAACCTGGGCCTAAACAGGTTCAAGCACTGAACAAATATTAAATCCATCATTGCCAGCAAATCGTTGCTATTTTAGAAGAGCCTTTTGCTTTTCGAAATAGCAGATGCCAACTCATACCCTGAATGGATACAATAATTAAGCCCTTTGTAGAGCAGTATTTTAGATAGATGTTTAACGTATCAGCTGAACGTGTTTCAGCCAGCATGCGACACGCGCATGGAAAATATGCTATCATTCCAATGTGGGGTTTTTCCACTTGCCTTTTTTTTTTCAGTTCTGTAGTACGCAAAAAGTTACTGAAATAGCCAGCCATACAACATCTGGGAGAAAAAAAACACACACACAGGAAAACGCAGCAGAAGGGCAAGATTCATGAAAACAGGAAACATTAAGAGGAGAGTGAAAATATGTCAAAACAAAGGAGGTAATAGACTGTCAAAACGAATGAGTTCACCAATCGGCAGAAGTTCCTCAAGAGCCTTCAGAGACCAGCCAGGTGACGTCTGCCACTCCTGACACAACAGGACAGCAACCTTTTTAACCTCCATTTTACACACATACGAAGGATGCTGGTCTGCCCATAGACATGCTCATTCCACACAGAGAGGTCCATTTTCTAAGCCTGTGCCTCTGATAGGAAATAGTGGCATTTAAATAGTACTGCTAACAGCAAATGCAGATGGCCACAGGTGCCCAGCATAGGTGTTCAGACCTAGTTAAAGCACTCTTTACAACATGCACATTGCAGAGACCTTTTGCTTCCAACTGTGTCCATACCCTTTTCACCAGCGTTGGCACAAATAGCCTTTTGTTTGCCTAAAGCTTTGCCAGTGCATCTTGCCTTCCAGGCACACAAGAGTATTCCTTTGCATCCTTCATCTTCCCTTCATCTTCCATGTTTCCATTCAGAACAGTTTAGTCACTCAGATGCTATTGATAATATTCTGTGCATTGGGATATCTTCACAACAGAATAAAAAGTGATAAATACCCAAAGTGAGCAGCCCTCACACGGACTGAGCACTGTTCACCCAAGCGCAGGCAATGTTTCATTGACAAATACAAGGGTAGAAATCAGGACATGATGCAACATGAGGAGCTGTGAAAGCTACACAGACTTTAAAGCCTGTCAAAGGAAAACTCCCCCCGCCTTTCTGAGGGGACCCTCGGATAGAGGGAGCCTTTGTAAGACATCATCAGCTCTTGAATCTCTATAACTTTAGACAGAAAAGCAGCCAGGTATCATCTGAACAAAGACAAGTTCCTTGTGTGGATTTTCTCAGTCTTCTTATCACAAAACTATCTAGGAGGATTTTGACTGAGGAGATGAGGTATCTCAATGCTTTGTAACAAACCAATTCCTGGTCTGTGAGGAAATGAAGGATGTGAAGGCAATTAAAAAAAAAAAAAAAAAAAAAGACCAAAAAAACCCACAAAAAAACAGTTCAGTGTAGCCTCACCCATTGGCTTTCTTTATCACTTGCAACAGATATGTGGGCTCTACCCATTTCACAGTATTTCCCTCACACAAAAAGGCCATTTAGATGTGTAACTCCTGTTGACTTTCAAAAGAGAGTAAGCACTTAAATGCATTTGTGCCTTCAAAAATCTCCCCCTAGTGACACAGCAGTAAAATTAAGCCTCCAAGACTTGCAATAAAATGTGTTCACCAATGCCCTATGAAACAGCCCAAATAAAAACCACACTTGTTCATGGGAATGAAAGCAGTGCATGGAAGAGAGAATTACTTTTGCCTTTCCAGCATAACTAGCCCTCTGTCTTCACTGATGAGAAATGGAAATGATCCTGGAAGATGATTTGCTCTGGCCAGGGCAAGGGGAACCATCAGCTGGGCCCCACTTCTCCCCTGGGGCATGATTCTCTTTCCCCTCTGGCACAGGGGGAGGAGTGGGGAAACCTTGGGGCCAAAGCCACAGTGGGCCATGGGCACTGTGGAGGGAATGAGGGGAGGACAAAGAGGAGAAGATGGACACTGGCAGCTGTGCAACAGAAGTTCTGGCCTAAAAGTTACATCAGCTTCAGTCCTAAAAGTTGCCATCTGAAGGGCACACCATCTCCATGAACTTGTATCAACACACAGCCTCTAAAAAGACTACAGGAGATGGGTTCTTCAGAATAGCTACCCCCCCAGAGGCAATGGAAACAGTTGTTGGATGCCAGCCTTGGCAAGAGGTGTGTCTCCAGTTTATCTCCTTGGACACGATGAGCTTGAGCTCTCCCTCCAGCATTGCAACTACACTGCCATTGCTATGGGTGTTTCATTTTACTTTGAAAAATATTAAAGACTTTCACAATCTCCTATTTTGGCTTCAAAGGTACCCGAAAATCCTGTGCTGTTCACTCAAGACATAAACATGATTGCAGAGTAAAGTATCATTCCTGGGCATCTGTCAGGTTGCAGCAGATGTTGGGCCAAAAGATAAATGACTACAGACCCTGAAAGTTCATTGTAATCCAGGACCATGTCATATTACATAAAGACCTGCCCCTCTCTGACCACAGATCCCCACAATTATCAGGCAAACAAGGGATACCCCAACTGCCCCAGATGAAAGACCAATAGCAGCTGCCAAGGCTGCCCTATAAGTGCACAGAGAGCAGCAGACACTTCAGACCCTGCCATCAGGAGGATGCGTGACCCCACTCCAGCCCCTGCGAGTGAGCAGTACTGCGGCGCAGCACCGTGCTCAGCGGGACGCTGGGAAGTGAATCCCTAACCACACATCTCATTTTTACAAAGTTAATGTTAACCATTACCTGAAAGGCAACTCTTCCACAAAGTGTTGATCATTTGCAACAACAATGAAATCAGGAAACATACAGGGGGTTAGGGAAAAAAATAAAAAAGGGAAAAAAGCCTGTTAATTACATACAGTGCTGCATGACTTCACAGAGCAAAGCTTTTCTTTAAGATCTTCAGACCACCCACAAGCATAACACATGGCCTGGAACCTGAAGAGAATATCTGAACAGGGGTCTCAGCATAAGGATGGGAGGGGGGCAGTTTTGCTTGGGCATATGCAAATGTTTGCTTCTATGGGATCAAATAAAAATTAACTATTTGTTGTGTCTGGTTATCATTTGTCAGAGCTGGGAGCTGCTTGGTAAAACAGGGAGAAATAAACCTTTAAAACCTGTGACACAGGAGGATTATTTGTCTGTGCAAGGCTTTAGTCACAGGTTTTGGTGTTTTATGTATGGATGTTGTGCGGGAACAGGACAACAAGGGCTTTGTTCAACTTGATCATCTCATCAAACAAGGCTAAAAGAATAAAAGTTGGGATGCAAGACTAAATGGATATGATCTGAATGCATATTTGTGTTACATCTAATACAACTAGCATCATAGATGAACAAGATCAAATAAATGGTAAAACCTGACAAAGAGAAGAATAGATGGTGTGTGGAGCCATCTGTTTTGGAGGACACCCAAATCTGTCTGAATCAGGAAGGCCAAACTACCAGCTATTCTAAGATCCTCCATTCCAAGAGTGGCCTAATACGCAACTACACAATCAGCTTCTCTCACCATCACTTTGGCTGCAACTTTTTTGTGCAATTAAGTAATTTATTCCTTTCTTCATCCTCCTGATTCTAATGAATCCAAGCCACAAACAAGCCCCAGTTGCTCCTATTCAAGGAGTCTGATTGCATCTGGCAGTAATTGCTGAAAATCCTGAAGAGGAAACAGGGAAGGAAAGCATATTGTTTGTGGGGGTAATAGGTGAAGACCTGCCTCTCTTGACCTATAATACATTAGTGTCAGTGAACATTTGGCAGCCTTCAGATGATTAGCAATGAAGATGAATCAAGCAAAAAAAGAGGTAGAAATCTGCCTCATCTGAATCGCCAGAACTGCATAAATTTGCATGTTGATTAGCTGTTCTTTTGTCTGTGTTCCTAATTATTATGACACATTATGTCTTCATCATGCAAGATTCTGATCTGTCTTGTTCAAAATGCATGTAGAAAAAAGTGCTGTTTATTGATTCAACATGTAACTTTAATTTTTATGTTTGCTTTAATTAAATACATATTTGATTGCCTTTGACTGGTGTCTCTGATTTTTTTAACTCTTATTTACTTCATCTTGTTGACAAACAAACAGGTAACCTTTCTTTATTCTCAGATCACTTGCTGACTCAAAACCTCCCCACCCCCACCCTTGTCTTCACTCACAACAACCTTTGCTTCCTTGTTAGAGCAAAGATTACCAAAAAAAACTCCTTAGGAGGTAAAGTGTGATATCTACAGCATGGAGCAGGATTGCAAGGACCTTAAAAGCGTTGACAACAGGAAAGATGTGCACACACTACAGGGTCAAGGTAATTTTCTTACATCACAGATTCATTAGCAACAAGACCAGGGAAGTACCTCAGTCTGCAGACTTTCTGATTCCCAGGATTAGCTACAACAGGACAGATCCTGCAAAAATATTTTTCCACTGACTTTCATGGTAGCCAGCTTAAACTCCAAGGCTTCTGAGCCCAGAGAAAGTGAAGTCCCCACCATCCTACCTGGTTGCAATAGCCGGAACATTTTATCTCTTTCTGGGAACTGGTAAACTTGAAATTGACATTTCTTCCTTCAAGCTTTGGTCAAGGGGCTATAAGCAGCCAAATCTAATCAAAGCCAAATCAAAAGATAATATGTAATCATTAGTTGCTTTGACCAAAAATAAGTTTCCAAAAGTTTTCCTTTGTTTAAAAAAAAGCAATAGCAAAAAAAAAATTAAAAAAAATAAAAAAATTAAAATTAGCAAATTATACCATTCCAGCAAAAAATTTTATTCACTCAAAATAGTTTAATTTATATTCCATCTCTTTCATTTTACTTTATTTTAATAAACTGGAAGTAATTTTGAAAATAAATAATATTTTTAGTTGTGAAATCAAAGTATTTCATTGTAGAACATATTGGAATGTTTAGAAATGCTGAAATGAAACAGGTTTTTTGGCCATATTTTTTTACTTTTTTCCCCAGATTGAAACAATTCCCTACAAGCAGCAAAAATTCATTACTCTCTTTGTTTGACAGAAAACTGCATGTTTTAACCAAGAAATCAGTTTCAGATTAAACATCTGACCCTCTCCTCTGCTGGCTAATATTAGTTTACCTTCATTACATGTTTGCTTATTGTGAGCTCTGACCTGTTTGTAATGGGGCAAACAATACTCTGCTGGAATTTTTGTTTGTTAAATAAAAATAAACATAGTATTGTAATTTAGAAAACTAAATAGCTCACCGATCTTTTTAAATAATTCTTCAGATTCTGGGTCAAATATGAGGATCATCAACATTGACTGACTTCCTCTAAACATAAACATTAGGCAATTTAAAAAAAAAGTCCGAAATCCACCTCTTGAAGAAAAATAGTGAACAACCTATTACATTTTCTCTAATGGCAATGGGAAAATGCCAGTCAGTGTACAGATATTAATCAAAGCTGTGCTGATAAAGATGCCTGAAGGTGAAAAACCCTGTATATTCAAGCAATTGATTTAGCTGTTATTTTTTACCATCATACCCTTGCCAAAACAAATGAGATTTGAAACAACAGTGCCTGCCATTTTTCACTGTTAATGGCACAGGATTGGCTGCAAGTGTAATCAGTTGCTTGGTACCCACTAATCATGTTGAAACATAAGAATCTTGAAACATCAGGTAAATGTAAGCATATTTATATTTTTAAGAATATAAACATGAAATTAACACATAGCTGCAGAAAAACTACTCAGACATAAAGACTTTAAGGTTTTGACGTTTATCCAGAAGGTAGGAAGGAAAAAGTTGTTGCATATTCAGGCTTTTCGTGTTTATTTTCGTTCAGTGCCAAGTGCCTTTGGTCCCAACCTGATGGTACACAGTAACCATCCCCATGGACCTCCATTACAGCCAGAAGGAACCAAGGAGCCAAAAGAAATCTTACACATAGACACAGCCAACCACAGGGAGCTCAAATGAGACAGCTAAGAGACTTTCTCTTTTCTGTAATTCTCTTCTTGAGGCACTTCAGCACATACTGATCTGCACAGAGGCGCAACAGCTCTGGGCTCACCCAGCTTCCACAGCAACCAAGCAGAGATGGAACAGCTCAGTGTGCTGTAAGCCGGGGCAAAGTGCAGTGGACAGGTGGGCATTCTTTTACATATGGCCAAAGTTACTTCATTTCAAAATCCTAAAAAGTGCTTTCATCCCTTCTATCAGAGGAAAAAGTTACCAGTGTCTTGACAGGACAGGGCTTTTGGCTGCAGCAACTACACCTCAGAACTCCTCCTTGTCCTGGATTTAACCCGACAATGTTGTCTGGCTTCCTCATGCTGCCATCTGCCCAACATTGTCCCAGAGCCCAACCAAAAGGTAAAAGTCTTGAAAGAGGGAAGATGGGGAACACCAATTGGTGAATTACCAACATGTAACCTAGCCTTGAGAAAACCTACCCCGTGGACATGAGTTCTTCCTAACCAATTCCCAGGAAATTTCCTATGGTTTCTAGCCAAAGGGCAACTTGAACTAAACCTGCTAAAGGTGAATATTTTAGATCTGTCACAGTCTGGGTTGAAGACAGACCATGGAACTGGAGCTGTTCAAGTGGCATTGATGGATGACACCCTCCTGTCAGTGGAGAGAAGGCAGGCATCCATCCTCATCCTCCTTGACTTCAGCATTAACCATGAGTTATTGCTGTCTCACCTGATGGGTGGCAGAAGTCCAGGGTAATGTACTAAAATTATTTTAAATCATTCCTACTGGTACACACCTCCTGACTTATGACAAAATGTTGTCTCCATCACTACACTCCTCTCTCCTGTGGACTCCTGATCTGTATTCTTTGTGGTGCTGTTTCTACACAAAGCTGCTGAATGACACAGTATTGACTGAATTGCCAGAAATGGGCAAGTGAGATACAGCTATATCTAAATTTCTCTGTATATACACACACTGCTACCACCAACACAGCAGTGAAAGATAAACAGCTGGTCAAATCCAAACAAAACAGAGGTAAGACAGATGTGAGACAGGAAAGCTTCTCTGAGAGCTTGTCACTTGAGTGCACTATGCCTGACTGGATGGTGTATTTCCCCAGGTGGTGTGTTGGCTTCATAATTTAGGTGTGCTCCTGGATTTGCTACTGATGCTAAGTTTCCCCACGGCAACCTCTGCAAGAAACACTTATTTTCCATTGGTTGGGAGGCTCTGTGGCACCCTGGCAGGTGATGACCTTGTCTCCATTATTCATGGCTATGTCACTTCTCAGCTGGACTATAGTCATCTGAAATATGCAAGCACGCAGCATTCATGCTTAGAAAACTTCATTTACTGCTGCAATGCATCTCTTCAGTGACAAAGGCATATCAAACCTGGCATTGGGCCTGGCACCAGCTTCCTGTAGAATTCCTAATTGAGTTCATGGTCTTCATTCTTATCATCCTCATCTAACACTGCATCAAACTGCAGCGAAGGAAACTTTTGACAGATTCACTCCACCAGCCCTGTGAGCTCTCTGCAGAAAGAATCGTACACATCTGTCCAGAGCCCTCAGCTTATAGATTGAACACCTTCAGGGAATATAAACCTTCTCCAAACTTCCCCTCCATCATGAACAAGATACTCCATTACATCCACTTCTCCCTTAGCAGGAAGGTGGGAGAGGGAACTGATGAATGGGTACAAGGCTCACTGTACAGTGCAGGGAGCTGGCTGTTATGAGCATGACCCACATGAGCTCATTCCCCACCAAAACTACTGACCTCAGCCACCAACAACACTTTCATAGGCCTCTGTCCCTGTAAAAGTCTCCTTGTTGTGCAGCATGATTTCACCAGAAAAACATTTTCCACAATGCCTGTTCCCCCTGAGAGACTCTCTCTGCAGGTAGCACTAGTCCCACCAGCCAAGCCAAAGCTTGCTGGGCATGGTAGAGCTGGTTTGACATGACCCGGGCACCAGCTGTGCTAACCCTCACAGGAAATGCCAGCCACTCAGGGGGAACCAGTGTGCAAGGCACACACCTGGCTCAAGAGTCCCTGTTGTGCCTGGGATTTAGCTTGGATCTGACTGGAAAGAAACCAGACTTGTCTCGCTCACAGCACATTCACCTTTGCTATTTTTATTGGAAATATTGTTCCAGTTCAAATAAGGAGTTTCCATTAATTCTATACCTTGCCAGTTCCTTAGGATGGATATTATAATTGTTTAAACTGAGAGTTTATACATTCTTCTCAGCATATTTAACATGGTTTTGAAGGATGTTGGCAGGTTATTTGGCCTTTAAAAATCATGTGTTCTTCTCTGAACTTTAATCCAAATAAGGCTTTTTAAAATTGATTCTTTCAAGTGTTGCAGTATTTTTAAAGCATTATTGTAAATCCCATCTTCAAATACTGAGCTATCTCTGAGTCCTCAAATCTGAAAAAATCACAGCAGACGATGGTAAGATGGCAGTCACTCTACCAGGTAGCACACGGAAATTATTTACAGTACAAAAACCTGTAAATATAATGAAGACCTGCATAAGGGATGAAAGCATCTTGCTTAAAAGCATTTTTCACTGAAATTCACACTGATTAAATTATTGTGGCAACTCTCATTCTTCCCCAAAGCTAACTTACAAGTCACTCATAATATGGCTCTTTCTAATATGTTTATATCTAGGAAACTGAGTGTTGTATTGCACCTACATTTTTTTTGCTGTAAATACACTTTGCCTTCAAGAAAGATTGACTTGTTCCATACTCAGATTTCTACCAATATAATGGTCAGTTAGACATATTTATCTTGCCAGTGTATTCCAACTAGTACAATTCCTAATGTACACCAGAACAGTGTACTCATACAGTACATATCTACTTGTGTTGTAAGTAAGAAATCACTACCATAAAGCATCTTTCTATCAACTAAATTGCACCCACGCAAGGGGGGTTGTGTTAATTTAACCAGGCTAACGTGGTCTAAAACAGATTATGCAAAGCTTGCTTAAAGTCACTGCAGCTACCTGCTTGTGGGCTTCCTTGGGGAGAAGGATCACCAAAGTTCACATTTGCTGGAGCATTTTCAACTATTTTTGTTAGTATGGTTTGCCCAAATTTCAAAATCAAGTGAGAGGGAGAAAAAAAAAAGACCAAAGGACCTTTCTTCTCAAAGGTGACAAGATCTGTGTTGAAACTTTGGAAAACAGGAGTTGTCCAGAAAGTTTGCTAGAAATGATCTACACACTCAGCAGAAGACAGCTCAGGGTCTGGGGCAGATAGCACTTCCTGACTTCCTCATATCTCTGCATAAGGGGTTTTATCCACCATAGTGCTCCACTCTTCTCCCAAAACCTGGAAAAGATCAAAGAGCACATGGCTGTTTTGTTCTTCTTATATCCTTACTATTTTTTTTTCCTGAGGAGACATCTCCAAAAATCCATGCCATAGTCCAAGCCCTGCCACTACTGGCACTGAGACTGGAGCTGGAGGGGCCCTCATCTCCACCAAAGGTCATAGCACCACAGCAGTGGGGACAAACCAACAAGTTCACCCAACCCCACCCTCCTTTTCTGAAGTTTTGAACGGAAAGGGAAAAACACAAACCTGAATCTGCTCAGGAGCTGATGAGCACAATTGCCACAGGCAGCTGTGAGGGTATTGGCTCCAGAGCAGGGGCAGTCAAACTTGCTGAGGGAAAAACTTACAGACAGAAAAATATGCCAACAAGTAGTTGGCAGATTCCTTGAAAGTGAGGATTTGCAGGGCACTTCAGCTTTTCTGCTCTCATGGGTCCTGGGCAGCCCAGGAAGGAGGTCACCTCAGTGACCCACAGCTGTGTCCCCAGGCAGGAAAGTGACAGTGACATGGCACCTGCCACCAACAGTAGTGAGGGAAACACCGCTTTGGGGTGGGGATTATTGTTCCTCATACTCCTTTGTTTGCCATTGTAATCTCGGCAGTCATTCTCCTTGATAAACAAACAAGTGAAAAGATGCAATGAGGTGTAAGAATAGATTTGCACAGGGCAGGCAACTGAACATTTAATTTATTTACCTCTCCTAACAGATACCTGGGGTGACATTTATTAATAAACGGCATTATCAGGTGTCTGATATGTAGCTCACAGAAATTAATTACCCAGCCCATGGTAAAACCATAACAAGCCTGCAGTGCTGTAACATTTGTGCTAATTGAAAATGAGATAAGTGCTGTGGGTGCAATTTGCATTCAATGCAGTGTATTAATTATCTTCAGTTCTCTTCATGATAAATGTACCTGACTGAACCACTCTGCTAATTTACTGGGTAATAGAGTCATAAGTGGATTCCCTTAGGTGACCAACTACAGGCATCGGGCTCTTTGGAACATCAAGGCCTTCCCCTTTCCTGAGCACTCCTATGGGTTAGCAACCATGGATCACTTGGAGGCTGGGCTGGAAGTACAGGGCAACAAACACTTCTTGTGACCACAGGGCCACTCAGTACAAAACTGGGATACAGCACCCCTCACCCCGAAACTTCTGCACCGAAGAAGAGGCAGTTTGCTTCTGTCGATAGCACACCACGGTGTCTGATGGCAGCTCCATAAGAAAAGGATTTTCCTACCCCTCTCCTCACTCCCCCCCTCCTCATTTCACAGTCAGGTTATCGTGGGATTTAATTACATTTTGTGTGAAATATAAATTAATTGACTCTTGTAATACCCATAATGATCAGGAAAATTCAGATTTAAAGATACTGTGTAGTTCCAGTAGATTAAGGCACTAATTGTTCTGCTCTCACCAACTATGATTTATGTGGGGATCAGGTTACAAAACCAATATGTGCTCAAGTTAAAGCTCTGTGGTACCATACAATTAGGGCTAAAGCTTTTTGTAAATGGGCCCAATAATGCAAAAAAGCTCTTTGCTAATCCTGGTCTTTTAATTCAGAGGTCACGCATTGTCTAAGGCAACCGCTTATACTGTACACAACCACTGTCCTTTATTCACCCTCCCCGTGTGGCGTGGGTATCTGAATTTGCCACTAACCTTGGACGTACTGTTACTAATTTCAGGGTAGGTGATGGCAATGCAAGAAGATCAGGGCCAGCGCTTTGCTGTGCTGCCCCCGGAGCAGCCCGGGCACGTTGTGACTGAGAGGTGATATCTGCCTCCCCCAGCTCCCCTTCAGTGCGCAGGCTGCGGATGGGGTCAGCTCTTGGGCTCTGCTGTCAGGCAAGCAGACGTCCGGGGCAGCAGACGGATGGAGGTGACAGTCACTCTTGCAGCTGAAGGGGGCAGGAGGTGGTGCAGGCAAGGAGAAGGGGCAGCAACAGAGGAGGGGGCACAGGCTCTGCTCCCCTTCAACCCGCCTACCCCACAGCCAGCAGCACTTTGTTATCTTCGTGCAGGCGAGTGCTTTTCCATCATTTTGTCCTTGTCCCTGGGGTACTAAAATTCAGCTTAGTTTTCCCTGCTGAGCATTACTAGGACAGCTCTCCCACCACCCTCCATCAAGTACTGGATACCCATGTAGCGAAGGTGTGCTCATAGGGCAGGAGGTGGCAGGGTATGAGCACACAGTCAGTGTCCCAGAGGAACTAAAACATGGGAAAGGTCAACTCAGTGCTTTTAGTTTGCTTTTTTAAAAGATCATCTAAGTAAGCAGAAAAGAACCAGAGAGGAGGTGCGTCTCTGACAAAGGTTCGCTTATTCCCATTTAAGACAGTCAAAGCTCCCTCAGCTCCTACTCTGTCCTACACATCAACAACAAATACAAGTTACTTTCCCAAAACATTTTGTGTGGCTGCTGAAATACTCCTTGCTTCTTGAGTTTGGTCAATTTAATATGAAAGGAGCACTGTAACATTTTGAAACTATTTTTAAAGTGCTGATACTATCTGTGCCAGAGACATTAGCAGTGACATCTACAACAGAGGCATCAATTATATCTCCTCATCCCTTTCTCATTCTTTAGTAAGGAATTCTTTGGAAAGATACAATCAAAGAAATCTTCTTTCTTAGAGAGCTCTGTGTGTTAGCTTAGCAGTATCCCTTGGTTCAAATGGTAGCCAGATTTCTTATCTTTCCCTTCGGTGGGCAGAGAAAAACCTGGTGGAGTACTGTTTCTCCCAGTCCAAAGCTTTCATAATTATCTCGCTACAAGGACAAGGGATGAAGAAGGGTCTTGTAAGGGTGGAGTACTGGGGTAGTCCTCAATGCAGAGCAAGGGCAAGATTGACATCACTGACTTGTGGAAAAAAGCAGGCATGGGACAACACTCACTGCAGCCTCTCTTGTTTTACCATCCACTCCTTAATATCATCCAGGTCCAAGCTAAGTTTTTCTCAACTGTAACTCTTCATATGGACTATACATTCTTTTCCTGGAGAGGAGAAAAAAGCTCAGAGGGGAAGGAGAGCCACAGCACATCTGCAGTGCCCAAGGACCCCCGACAGATGTCTGAGCTGGCATCCTTTTGTGAAATGTGCTGCAACACCTGCCTCTCCCAGCACCATGCAGCCCACCTGCATCTTTACCACCACGGAGTCCACCAGCAGCTTCAGCAGTGTCACAGCCCCTCCCGAGGTGAGCAGGATGGCTGCTGCGCTGTGCTGCAAGGGTGTCAGCACCCTCACCCCTTGGGCAAACAGGACACAGCAGAGTGCAGGCACACAGCGTGCCCAGGAGTGCTCGGAAGGCTGCACCAGGGCTCAGGCAATGCCCTGCCCTGCTTCGTCCTTGTTTTGTTCTCAGCATGCCAGGCCTCATTGTCTTTGCACAGGTGCAGTGAGTAAAACACTTTCCTGCTCTTTCAGGCAAGCCAGCCCTGCAGAGAATAGGACATGAAATGCAATCGAAATCATGGCAGGGAAAACATGAACAAGAAGAGCCTTAACTTTTAGTGTGAAGCACACATTTGCTAAATAGAATCCTAATGGTATTATTGTAGCTAAAAACAGAGACTTGAAAATGCTGTATACATTATTATGTTCATTATCTACCAACTGCAAGAATGCTGTATTAAAACTAACTCAAAACACCTCAGGTAAGGTAATTGCTACTAATGGATTTGAAGTGTGCAAAATTGAGCATTATTACACAGACATCACATTCTCAACTTGGTGAAGCCGTTGGATATTGTAGCTACCAGCTCACTCATCTCTCGATCAGGGAGAGATTTGAGGAAAAGGGCAAGCTCTCTTTCATTCGGCACCGGAAAGAAAATTCAACAACACAATATTACAGCAGCCTGGTTGTACCTCTGTGGTTAAGAGGGGGTCAGTGCTTGCTTTCTGAATCAATGCTTCAGAAAAACATTTACAAAAATTTGCTCCAGGATTCAATATCTTGGGAAGGACCTGAAAGCAGACTTTGCATTTATGAACTTTTGCAACTTGTAGGTCAAAAGAAAAGAATGGGAGAGGAGCCTGCAAAATTATGAGGGGATCCATAAATCCTTTGTCATATTCTGATAAAAATAAGGGCTGGCTCTTCAAGATATCCCAGGCCTCTTGCCTAAAGACAGAAGACAATTTTAATCGATTCCCTCCTATGCTGGGATGTGTCTGCGGGTCAATCACAACAAACCTAAACTTCAGCAAAGTCCAGGTGTGTTTGAAACAAGATACTTAATTTACCTGCTGGAAAAGTCCCATATAACAATATAACTAATACATTTAGTTTGTTTGATATCTTGGCTTTCAGAGAGGGTAGGATTCATTTTTTAATTTAGTGACTCTGCATAAAAATCCATTATTCCAATTTAACTGTTTGTATCTAATCTGTAACCCCCAGGTTATCTTCAAAAAAGGGCCTCCCAGGGGTTTTACTCTCTTTCATGAAAACAAAAAATTAACTCTACCAGAGCAGATGCTTTTCTAACCTTTGAGAAGTTAAGCTACTATCTTATAAATTATTTTAGTAGTAACACTAAAGCCATGAATTGCTATTTGGATAAAATTCAGTAAACCATTGTCATTTCAGTTAATATGTAAAAAAAATATGTGGCCCGGTCCTAGTAAGTTTCAATTCCTTCTGATTATGTTGAGGAAAAGAAATTAAAAAGGCCATGTACATTCAAGATTAAAGCAGTCTCTGTCTGAGTACAGAAAGCACTAAGAAATTTGAACTCACAGCTGCAACCGAAGGGAATGGGAGCTGTGCTTTGAACAGATAACAAACCAAGTCCTCTGAAAAATCAGACCATGCATCTCAGATGTGGAACTTAAAATTAGTGAATACTTTTGTACTTAATCTCTTTCTGCCTCAGTTCTTCATCATGAAATGTGGATAATACTACTACCCAACGCCAACTGCAGTGCAGTGAAAATAAGTTCATTAATGTTTATGAAACATTCGGTTACCATAGTGATGAGTTCTATAGAAAAGCCCATGTGGAAATTAATATTTCTGTCTTCAGAGCAGGGTATGAATAGAACACATTTAGTAAGGCCTGGGGCCACACAATGGGGAGAAAAGTAAACAGTAAATAACTTGCCATTGAAAGATAAAAACAATAATCAAATCAAAATGGCCTGTTAAACAAAATATTTTTTAAAGATTTTTTTTATTTCTATAAAGTGAAATTTTATTTTACAAATTTTTACCAATTTTGTGGTAAAAAACTGAAGTTGTTTTGCTTTTAAATTTCACTGCTCTAGTTTTCTGCTTTTGTCTTCCTAGTCTAGGAGAGAGAGTTTATTTAACCACTGTCTTCTTTTCAGAATTCAAAACTTTTACCAATTTGCTTTGGCAAAATATCTGAAATCTTAGTGACATTGGTGGCCTCAAGATTACCAAGATGGGTTTCTGAACAATCCTGAGCCATCCTGACCCAGCAATTCTTCTCACCAAGTCAGTTTGCAAAGTGGAGGCTATAGGGTTTATATTTTGAACCATAAACCCGGGTACTTGGTTTGGGTTGGTTGCTGGCATATCAGGTGCTGATTTGGATTGTGATACTATAATGGCAATGAACACAACCATCTCTGAATCTGAGTCATTAATCTCTTGGTGATAAGTAAATCACAGGCAAGTACAAATCAACTCTATATAACCTGTATAGATAAATAAGGAGATGAGAGGACACCCCCTTTTAAGAAGAGAGTTGCCTCTGTCAGGTGAAGAGTTTTACCAAGAAACTGCCCCATGGCCAGCAGCAGGTTCCAATGACAGGTGCTGGGCAACCCACAGGAAGCACAGATGAGGGATAAGTTTGTCCAGGAGTACACTTTCCACTACTTCATGAGCTGCTTTTGAAACTAGAACCCAAATTTTTCTCTTCAAGCTGCTTTGTAGTCAAAGGCATTCTTTCCTTAATAGGAGCACATTTGCCAAAAAGCAAAGAAGGAAAAACTGAATACATCTACCTTCCATTGAAATCCATTATTCAAGTCTTTCACCCTATTTGTCTGCTTTAGTCATTGCCTTCTCACACACTTCTGCCATTGGGGACAATAGAAATGTCACAGAATAGTAGAATGCTTTGGGTCTTTCAAAGGGGCCTTTGAAGATCATCTGATCCTGCAATAAGCTGGGACATCATCAGCCAGACCAGGTTACTCAGAGCCCTATCCAATCTGGGTTTGAATGTTTCCAGGGATGGGACACCTGTCATCTCTCTGAGCAACCTGTTCCAGTGTTTCACCACTTTTGTTGTGAAAATGTTTTCCTTCTACATAATCTGAAGCTCTTTTAGTTTAAAGCCTCTACCCCTTGACCTGTCATTACCTGTCTTTTTAGAAAGTTTGTCCCCAATTCACTTATAGTCCCTTTAGGTACTGGAAAGTGCTAAAAGGTCTCCTGAGAGCCTTCTCCAGGCTGAACCCCAACTCCTTGAACCTGTCTGCACAGCAGAGGTGCTCCAGCCAGATGAAAATTTTCATGATCCTTTCTGGACCTCCTCCAATAGTTCCATGTTTTTCCTGTGCTGAATATAGTGGTAGAACCTTCTGCAGCAGCTTTATTTTCATTTAGCAACAATGCTTTTTTCTGAAAAATGAAGTTTTAAAATGTTGCAGAGCAACAAGATTGAGGCAGGGATAATAAGCTGCTGAAATTATTTATTGTGCTCATTTATTTTGCTCATTTATTGAATTTAATACCAAGCTGGGTTGCTCACCTTCTTTTTTCTTTCTGATGAGTAACACTGTTGTCCTATTAATTACCAGTTATTTTAAAGCTATGATTAATAGTTTTTAAATGTATAATAATGGAATTAATAGAATACATTTCAAATGTTCCTATGTAGGAAGCAAAGGAACCTGTTCACTCATGCAGAACTTCCACAAAGCCAAAACTACAAGGT
Source organism: Parus major (assembly GCF_001522545.3). NCBI lineage: Eukaryota > Metazoa > Chordata > Aves > Passeriformes > Paridae > Parus > Parus major. The sequence continues at coordinate 21,217,034 of NC_031770.1, forward strand.
GTGTGGCTGCAACTGCTCTAAAACCTTTGCTGTCCTTAGCTGTGCTGGGAGGTGCTTCTGTTCCCTTCATTAGCACAGGAATTGCTCCTACCACACAGGAATTGTTGTGGAGCTGAGCCTGGGAGCCAGCACTCCAGGCAAAAGACAGCATTTCTAGTTAAGCACAGCATCAAATGGGCTTGTACAATCCCCAGTCACAAAATCTCCTTAAAACCAAGACATTAATGGGATTTTTAAAACAATAAATAAATATTTAAAACCCAATAAATTTTAACAACAATTCAAGCAGATCTAGCTAAAGCTGTTTGAGTAAACAAAGGTAATATGGGTATAATCTTTTACATTTCAAAGCAAAGTCTGAAACTAATTGGACTTTACAGGGAACTCCCCCTATAAGAAAGTTATGTCATGGTTCTTTATTATAGAGATGCAATTCTCAGGCAGGCCTAGTGCTGAAAAAGAGTGCAGAGCAGGCACTCAGGGCAGTGAGTACTGATTTTATTTCAGAATGCCTATGTTTCTGTATGGCACCTAAAGCTGAGGATGCTGCAGCATCACTGGGGCTGCATTTTTGCCAGGATGTGCAGGGGGAGAAAGAGCAGCTGTGCCTGGAGCCTTCAGTATCCTGTTTCAGGAGTGGCCCTGCCTGACAGGCAAGGACCAAACGAGCCCACAGTTTTAAACGTGTCCCTCTGTGACAGAGAATCATGCTGTCCTTTCCCACAGACTTTAGGGAGCTGCACCTGAAGCAGAAGCTTTTAGGTTTCCTTTAGGAAAAGCTCTTCTAAACCAAGGTAGCCTAATTATGAAACCTGAGTCTGCTACACAGAGCTCTCGTACCAGAAATGATGTGAGGGCCAATTGCCAGGACTAAACATTTACTGCGTCAACAGGTGTTACATGTTATGCATCAATGAGGTGTACATCACCGAAACATAAAGACCCAGCAAGCCAACAGCACAGCTATCAACAGAACAACACAGCTATAAAATCCTAATTAGCCTCATACATGTGTTATGGACATTTTTATTTATTGACATGGTCAAATTAACAGGCAGCAGCATTTATTTTTAATGATAGCCTTGAAATCAGCCCAGGAAGAAAGTTAGCATTAACGTTCAGAATACTGCATGCCATACACATTTTTCCAGATGAAGATGTATTTTAAAATAATAATTAAATATTGTCACCCTAATTAAGTTACCTTTAGCAGGTGAGAGAAATCCAGTTCTCAGTCAATGCAAATCTTGTTTGTCCTATTCTCAAGCTGTACAGGAAAACTACCCAGCAGGAGAAACTCAGCAAGCCCCATGGTTTTAAGTGTGCGCTTAATTTAGGTGAATGATAAACTGTGTCTATAAAGATTTGTGTTGGTCACCACAGAGTGGAAGATTCCTGTGAAGCAGACAAGATGTAATTGCCAGCAAATACCAGCCCTTGCTCGGCCACACAACAGTTACAAAGCAGGAGGGAATATCTTGGTGTATTTATTATTACAGTGGGGAATTTTGACAGTCACTCTTTGAGGCAGGTGAAGAGAAAGGAACTGGGCAGCAGCGCAGTTATCAACTGGGTTAGAAAAAGCACACAGAGAAAAGGAGAATGAAGAGCATTTCACAAGGTATTTTAAACAGGTTTACATTTGGATGAAGATACTAAGAGTTTTTGAAAATTAAGCACTTGTGGAAATTAAATCATTGCTTCATGCATTTAAAATTTACTCGCTAGAAGTGCCTTCACAAACCAGACTGCCCACTTTAAAACTTCTGATTTACCCACCTTAAACAAGAATATTCCATAAATTGCAAAGAAAGACTGGGAAATGATCTGTGTGTAATAGCTGAACCAAGCAATTTGCATATTTTCATGAATTACTGTAATGTGCTCTGCTTGTTGGTAATTTCACTTGTATAGAAAGGATCACAGTTGCAAAAAGTACCAACATCTCATGTTCAAAAGCGATTCAGGAGTCTAATTTCATAGTCCAAAATGCTGACACACTTAAAAATTAGAAGTTGAAATCATTGTTTTCTTCATTGCACTAGAAAGTTTTGCACTAAATCCAGTTCAGTGGCTTAGATATGGGCTGAAAATTGCAGGAAGAGGGAGGAAAGCACTATTAGAGGCTCTTTGATTCTTTTTACTTGGCATTCACATATGTGCATGCAGATAGACCTGTCTCAATCTATTAAAAAAAAAAAAAGAAAAAAAAAAGAAAAAAAACAACAAAACAAAGGAACTAGAAAAATCAATATTCACTTAAAGATTCTGTTTCTTTTCAGGGAAGAAAAGGTCTGCAAGCTTACCTGAGAAAAAGTTTCCACAGCAATTTTATTTTTAAAAAAAGATGGTGAATGACCCACAGTGAAGATGGGAGAAGGATCCAGTTCCTGCCCAGCAGGGAGAAGAGTGAGGGCATGGTAGGCATCTCGGGCTGCAAGAGCAGGCACAGGACAGGGCATGGGCACACAGGGCAGCTGCCTGTGGCTCCTGGCCAGTCTCAGCCTCTGTGGGGTCTTTGAGAGGGGCTGAATTATTGTGCCCAGGGAGCTCCCCCCCACCCCCATCTGGCCAAGTCAGGATACATTTTTATAGCCTTTCTTCAAGTGATAGAAATATCGGGGGGAGGGCAAAAAATAGGGGGGGGGGGGAAAGGGAGGCAGTTTCCACTATTTGTCATTATTATAGGTTATATATACAGGAAGAAAGTTAATTAAGCTTTAAAAAATCCATCACACATCAATGGGTGCATTTTAATGAGTACAAAAAGTTGAGATGTTTACTGCCAATTAAAGTGGTTTTTAAATAAGCATTAATTAACACGGAAATCCAGAAGAAAGTTATACCTTGTCAAAGAAAGGCCAGTGCAGTCTATGCCCACTTCTGCTCCCATTCATACTCAGATAGTAATTACCACCAACCCTATATTTTCCATAATAATGAGAAAAGGCTGTCATGGCTGTCAAACAAAAAAAAAAAAAAAAAAAAAAAAAAAAAAG